>NW_019213591.1:121414-156020 GCF_002532875.2 Varroa jacobsoni | reverse complement strand
TCCACTGCCTCAAACTGTTTTGCGTTTCCTCTCATTTTGCTGTTGTCGACATTACAGCGTATAGTCATAGCTCATCGCGTTACCCCGCTAACGCGATGTCGCTCCGCACACTGGTCTTCCCCCTCGTTGTCCTGTTCCTGTTCCTGCTACGTGGCTGTCCCCGTCGCTGTTGCTTTTTTGACTATTTCTCTAGAAAATATAAATAAATAAAATTAACAGGCCGTTTAAAATTGTTAATATCAAATCTAGACTAAGTCATCTATTTTTCATTGACTGAGTAAGTAATGACTGTTATTATTATTGTTGCAATTATAAAAAAATCAATAAAACAATTGGACTTCTATGAAATTTACGAATAATGAAAATATTTTAATGGATGACACTACAACCTAACCTGGCAACCTAAGCAAACGATAAATTAAACAAGGCCATTTTACCTACCATATACCAAGAACAGTACTATATATACGACGTAGTGAAATTAGAAAGCATCAGTTCACAGGGGCTTCCATTGGTACTATAACGTTTAAGTATCTGTGCTTAAACGGCTTTACCCAACGTCGTTCACCACGTGATGCGGGCATGTCAAAGCTATCTCCTTTCAAAAGCGACCGGGACAGCAAAAAAAAAAGATTATCGCCAGATATATTGCCTTATAAGCTGCAACAGTCATACACAACGCCTCTGACAGGAGTAAGCCTTCGGGCAGAAGGCATCCTATAGCCCTCCACAGAAAGTGCACGAAGCACTTTTGCGCTTCGAAGCAGGAGAAACTAATTCGCGCTGCCGAAGCCGATGTCCAGCCCGATAACAATGCACTTCAATTGGAGAAACCTGAGTCAGCGGTAGGCGAGATTAAAGCCGTCCAAGGGACCTGTACCTCATTGCTTCGAGTGGAGGGGTGGTCTGGTACTGAAAATGTTCATTTAGGATCGAATCATCAATCAAATACAACGACTCAAGAAGGATTCGCTCATCATCATCGTGCCGTGCCGCGTCAAAACAAAATGTGTTTCAGTTAATCGTGCGTCAAGATTCCATTAAACTATTTCTTTCTGCGCGTATTTCTTCAATTAGGACGCTAATCGGTAATTTTTTGCCATTATTGAGAAAGATCTACATAGGCATAATTACGGTTTGATCACAGTACTTAGTAAGTTGCACTAGTAAATAGACTCGATACGAGAGAAGTTCACCTTTGCGTAACCTTCAGCATAGCGAGGAAAGGCGTATGTTGACACATTAAAAAGCATACATGAAGCGCGCTGAAGTCTTCTAAATTTCAAGTCTCATCTCAGTGTAAGTAGAATGCTAACTACGATAGAAATATTCAATATTGCAATAGATGCAATATTATGTAACGTCAAAAGACGATCGTTCAGGATGAATGCAAGAGGTCACATCTATTATCTACCAGAAAAGCATTAAAACATCACAGGTTTTGGCGAGTTTACATCTGGTACGATGGCAGAACAATCTCGTGTCGGGTATGTTATGGACGTCTCCTCTTATGGATTTTTTGCTGTGTACCTGTTCGTGCAGCCTTATTCACAAAACAGTTAGATTGTCTTTTTAGACGCATTTGTCTCATATTGATTCAACGTATGACTTCTACGCGTCCCGTCTGTTATGGTGATGCCGCTAGTTTGAATAGATTTGTAGAGCTCTGTAGTCGTCGACATAACGTCAGAAGTTAACTTGTTAGAGAACAAGATCTTGTAAAAGAACATAAGTTGTGCTTTTCAGGCTGTACGGCACGCGAGTTCCGCACGAAGATACGAGCATTGTTTAATACAAGTTAAGGATTGAAGCAAGTGGATACTAATGGCGAGAATAGATCCTTAACTAGATTTGAAAAAAATGTATAACCGAATCATAAACTAGCAGTGTTGATAATAAAAACTGAAGAGCTCAACTGACAACAACGTACATAGATTGTTCAGGCTAAGTATTTGACAAACAGTTTACAAATAAATATATAAAGCTTCCCGCGTCTGGTTTTATCTTCGGAAGAGTAGTAGCGTTGCTTAAGCTCGAATGAATAAGCAGGTCGATAAAAAAACAAACGTTCTTGAGTTCATTTTCTGCTTGAAGATGCCAAGAGACAATGGCCGAAGTATGCAGAAACGCCAGTTTTTTCATCAATTTTAAGCACTAGTGGGAGAGGCAACTGTTTACTGATTTACATATTTCAGAATACCGCAGTGCGGCGTAAGATGCGGGGTCGTTATGGCCAAAGGCGTAACAATTGCTTCCCCGCCAGCTCTTTTCCATAATATAAACGTTTCAACAGTGCTGTCCGCGCTTTCGTCGCCCGATACACTCTATGTGTTCGTCCAGCTAGCTGCCTCATTTGTTTGGCCGGCTGATCTACTATTCGCTAGAGTAGTTTGCGGAGTCGAAAGAAGGTCGTGCAAAACCCGTGAATAGCCCTTCAATAAAAAAGGGCAAAACAGTGCTTGAAAAAAAAAACAATGATTGACCATTGCTTTTAAGGTGTATAGTTCTCTTCCCGACCTGCCATTACTCCCTGTCCTGATACGTTCCATTAGGTCTTATTTCTTGAGAACCGGAATAGAATTTTCAATTGAAGCCTGTGAGGAACGGCATGCTGCTATCGCACTGAGTGTCACAATGCGTCTTCGTTCTGGGTCACAGAGCTGATCACGTTTAGCTTCGCCGGCGGGGTCTGAGTCCATTCTGTTTGGCTATTTTCTCATCTACCATATTGCATAGTGGGAGCAATAGTAGAAGGATCACAGACGTTTACGCAGACTTGGTGGTTAGGAAAAACTGGAATTCATGCTTAGCCTACGGGAACACGGCTACGAGGATGTGTCTGAAATTGGTAATCGTAGTCGGATAGAGTGGTGCAGGATGGCTGGAATCAGCTGGCCTCCTGTCATACGTAGCAGGGCTGAAGAGCTAGAATTTGAACGATGCTGCTTCCGGTATAGGGGGTTAGGATTGGCCTAGATTGTTCAGGTTTGATCTGTTCACTTTGAGGGGATTTTTGGGTTCTTTGCAACGTTTCATATACGATTCTATTCTTATTTCTGGGTAGCGTTCGGAGATCTGCTACAAAAGCCCAATGAGGTGGTAGCTAGGATTTAGTGATATAGTTACATTTTGGAAATTACGTATGGTCGCTAGCAATTTTCCACCAATTTTCTTTTAGCAGTTATAGATGATGTGATCGTCGTAAGATCTGGACAACAACACATAATCGGTAAAAAAAAACACTGGCCAAAAATAAATACCGATGACCAGTGGCTTGTCATCATCGGGGGTGGGATACACAGGAAAACGGTCTACCATAGTTCTGCACCTACTCCTTCATTGACGCGAGAGACGCCGTCAAGCCTACAGCTGAACGTATACGTTTGTTATTTGTCGGACGTCAAATCAAATTGCTTTGTTCGCAATTATGAGCTTATGTGAGAAAAAACAGCTGGACGACTGGTGCATAAGCTCGTGTCTAAGTATCACAGGCAATCCGCTAGCGAGCCTAAATATGAAACGCATAAAAGGAGTATTTTGCCGATAGCCAACTTGTTCCATAAGTCTGCTGCTGCTGCTGCTAGGTAGATTCTCAATTCAATGTCTCTGATAGTGGCGGTGATCCTGTCGACGATAATTGCCAACACAGAGCAAAAGAACGATAGCGACCATTTCAATTAGACTTCTGTATACGCGTATTACTATATATATATATATATATATAGAATGACAGGAGATAACTCAAGCGAATCGGACGCAGCTGATTGGCAAGTCGAATGCTACAGACGTGTAGCATTTACTGTACCTCATAAATCTGATGGAAGTAAGACTATGTCTATTTGATGTCGACATCGAATCACGACCAGTTAAATCTGTCGTCTCCTGCGCTCAGGCGCTTAAAGCGCCTGAGCGCTTTAAGCGTGCGAAACTTTTCACGCCACCATTTCATACCTCCATCTGTTTCGGCTGTATTAACCGTTGCAGCGTAGAGGACATGGACTGAAACGACAGAGAGAGGGTGCATAAGGGACGAGAGAAGTAGGACAATATAATGACAGGGACTGTTACAAGAAATCCGCTATGCCATAAACGCGCGCGAATGATTATAAAACACAGAGTATATTTTTATTCTTAGTGAAGAAAGTAACATATGTCGCCTCTAACTATCTGCCCATACATCCGCCGAGTGTATTAGAAATATATACGCTCGACCTAGAAACATACGTGTCTGACTTTACTGTTGAGGATTTTGCCAGGATAGGACCATTGAATGACTCTGTGATAAACGCTGCCGTCTTTCTAGACGAGAACATGGACGAATTAACATCAAGTAGCTTAAACATAAGCTGTGACTGAGGATTCGGTGGAAGGGAAACAAAAACAGAATCAGACAGGGAAATTAATTGGACCACTATACGTCACCTTTTTGATAACGAGGACAATGTTATATTGCACAGTTTTTTTTTTTTTTTTTTTCGGAACATCAGTTTGCTGCTCGGTGAGCTAACTGGGACTGAAACAAATCAATTAATAGGTCCGCGAGTCGAAATCTGCGAATGAATGTCGTTCTCCTGCCGCAAGTATTGGTGCCCAAACCCTACATGGGTCGTCGTAGGTTTGCCTTTGCTAATATATGGCAACACGTATATAGCGACACTGTGGTGGATTACGCCCTGATCCAACGTTACTCTCTTTCTCTCTCTATCTATCTCTTTCGCTTCGCTTTGAAATTCGCGCACAAATGTTCGATCGCTGGCTCTTCGCAGCAGCGCTGCAGCCAGTCGCCATTGAAACGAAATGTCGTCACCTTTCGGAGTGGTGACAACTGCGGTTAGTGTTGCAATAGGCGGCTTTGTTCTATAAGTCAACTATAGAGTTAAGATAGTCCTAGGCAGTAAGTACCTTTCTTGTTAAGCTATGATTTCAGCCGGCTAAAACACGGAAACAGCGGGTCTATCTGCGATAAACTGTCTGACCAACCCGTAAAACCTAGTCATCTTGTCGATTTCTTATTTCGAATACTTTATCGAAGCCGCTGTCTCCATTACGATCGGCATTATACAACATTAATGGATAAAGTATATAGAAGATCGAGATTGTCGGACCATAGACTACTAGTACATTTACCTTTCTGATTACTCACGTCTTGTCTACACTGCACTTAGCTTCTGGTGGCTGTAAAAAACTCACCAACCGGACGAGACGGGGTGGGGGGGGTGGGGGATACTACGCGGCTTTTACAGGAGCGGGATGACCGGCTCTCAAACTCGATCACGTTCGCGTATCACACTACACCACGGACAGCCAAATAGATCTCGGCTATTGCAGCCGTAATAGCGTAATGCGTCGCCGGCGATTGCTTGATTCATTGGTTCATTGGCACGCCTGATAAAACGAGCGATGAATAACTTTAGAAAACCTGGCTTGTTTCCGCGTGTACGATCAAGTTATACCTGTAAATGGTAAGTTAAAACTAAAGTTCGACATACTATGTTACGAATAAGCATAACAGCTAAACAAGCATAAAACAAGTGGGCGTACAACAACAGCGTTACAAGAGCGGTAGCAACGTTTCATGCGATCATGTCGGTACAACAAAGTTCATAATGGCTGTTCGCGTTAAGTTGGCTAAGTTAGAAGTGGCTAGTCGTCGCCCATAATTTCGAGAGTGCCCGTTATAGTTTCACAAGACTAATGTTGATACGTTAAAAGCGATATGTTACACTGTCAGAAGCCTTGGACGAAGCTGTAAATTATATGCAATTTCTGTTTTACGATCAAGGATTGACATTAATGGTCGCGCGGGAGATCAGTATTCATTTCGCATTAGGAACCGTTTAGATCGTGGTTCGTCTTCTAAACTTAGGGTTAGTTTTTAGGTGATTTAAGCGTAAAGTGGCTTGCGCTCGGGCACACAGAATGCGTAGATAGTGACTCTTCAACACCGATACTTAGATAACATCACTAGAGGTCATAGTTGTGCAGTGTCATCATGTGTGGACGTTGACTGTTTATTTCACAATACTTTTTCAACAAAGGCCCAGTTAGTTAGATGGGTTACAAAATGGTCCAGAGGAATCAGCTTTTTGGCTATTTTGAGCTAATAGTGTAAATATTAAGGTCGGATACCTTTCAGAAAGTAATCTAGATACGGACACCGATTCAAAATAATATTCCGCAATATTTTATGAGTGGATATAACGCTTGCTTTATATTTCTAAACTTCGCTTTG
This sequence comes from Varroa jacobsoni, assembly GCF_002532875.2. Classification (NCBI taxonomy): domain Eukaryota; kingdom Metazoa; phylum Arthropoda; class Arachnida; order Mesostigmata; family Varroidae; genus Varroa; species Varroa jacobsoni. The sequence continues at coordinate 149,788 of NW_019213591.1, read as the reverse complement.
ACGTTTACAGACTGACGCCGCTCTGCAAATACATATGTAACTTCCAAATATTGTGATCTGTGGGCCAAGTTCATTCTGTATCTTTTTTTTTAGCGCCACTTAACATGAGTGTCCACCTGAACAATGACTACAAAACACATTACCCAACGTCTAGCTGACCGGAATCCAAATAACCCTGGTAGGACTGCATCGAACCGCTAGTTATTTGGAGGCCTGGTATATGTCTAGCATTTGATACTCACCGAATTTTGGACACTCTTATTTTTTCATGTAGTTTTTTCAATAGTCGAGCATTTATATGTGGTAATTCCTAGCCGACTTTACCTTGGACAGACGTTAGTAAGTTGTGCCTACCAACTGTTCCACTATAGTGCTTTACGATGTACTAGTTAACTGCGAAGCTTCGTTCGCAGTTCGCGGCGAGATTCGTTGAAATTATCCCTACACACGGCTTTTCAGTGGAGATCATTCGGCTAAAGGCGATTGTTCGAGAAAATGATATCGATTCAAGTCAACTTGAGGCTCACGAGTTCGTGGTCCAACACTGATTAAACTAGAATCGTTAACAACACCTTGGGGAAATTGTCGACGAGGCGAGACTTGATAGCAAATTTATAGCGCGAACTTTATGGTGAGCGAAACAAACATCAAGATAACTTAACGCCTGGGTATAGGTCAACATCGGTTAGTACCGGCGAGTAAAAGGAAATCCCCTCCCAACAACTGCGCATACACTCGACATAGGGTAATTGAGGGGAGCTACTTTGTTAGACGTAATGGCCATCCGTACTCTGATAGCTCGCCCCCATGCTTCGCGATAATTGTACATAATAATTAACGTCAAATTTCGGATTCCGGAGTCACAGTGTTTTCCACGACAAAGACTTGCTTAACCTATAATTAAAACAGTTCTCAACAAGTTACTAGTGAATGAGGCCGACTTTACCAAGTTTAAGGATAATCATCCCTGTTACATTACCATGACTACCTGTTATGCCTACGAGTGACTCTACCTGCCCCAAGGCTTCATTAAGTACACAACACAATTTTCTTCCTATCCTTTAACGGGTACACAACGAACTGCTCACGTGTCTTATCTGTATGTTATGCCGTTGAAGTGAGAAGGTATCGTGCACTTTATTACCAGCAATTCAGAATGATGGGCATTCGTTTTATTGGTATGAAAAATGTCTGTCTGGACTGCTGTGCCGTAACTAAACGTTTACGTCAAGATTCAGCCGGTGTTTAAGTTCAAGTTCTTGCTTTATCAACGAACACTGCAAATTTGTAACGATAATTATGTATTACCACTGTAGTAGACAGAGGCCGAACTCCGTAGATTAATAAGCGCCATAGCTATTACGCATTATAAAAGCTATATAATATTTGCTGAAGTATTTAGTGAAAGCTCGTTTGTGCGTACAGAAAATATTTTATTTAGAAGAAAAAAAGACGTTATTATCGGTAAACTGTAATGGGAGTAGCTTTCTTTAGACACGGACGTTCCTTCGATCCAATTTATTATTAATCCAAAGCATGTTTTGTTTGAGAGGCGGATACACTTGTGATATATTTAACCAACGCATTGAGGTCTAAACCATATCTTGATTCTGTTTTCGATCGATATAAAAAGCTGCTGAAGTTTTTGCAGCAAGATAGACGCAATAGCTGGAAATAGACCTTGTATAACTGTTTCCCCGAAAAATAACTTTCTTCCAAGGTAGGCATTCGAGAACAACAAAAGGGATCTGCCAACGATTTTGTGCGTATCTGGTGTGTTTTTAAGTACTATTTTTCTAGGTACGTTCGAAGCGAGAATATAATAGCTCAGAGCTATGCGCGATTGCGCAGTGGGTCGAAAATGGCTCGGGCAGAGGAGAAAGTACCTTCGGGTCAAAGAAAATTTGCTGTTAGTCTAGTTACATTCTTATAAATTTTTTTGTGCGCCCATTCATTCGGGTCGCAGTCGAATAGGGGCTACTGCCAGGACTGAGCTCACTGCTAACCAGGCACAAGATTAGTGCCACAAGCGAGAAATCTTAAATGTGACCCCTACATCTAAGCTAGGTATTGGGATCTTCCTTTTCATGCGGTATTAAATAGAAACCAAAAAATAAGGCAGATTCTTCATGTAAACGGTGCAAATCTATCCTTCTTCACTTTCTCAACATGAACCCCTTTCTTGCTATAGGATTGAAAATATTCTGTAAAGCAACTCTTGGCGAGCATAGCTTAACGATAGCAAATCGTCAAACGATGCTGACCGTGTTGGCATATATATATATATATATATATATATATATAGCATGTCATTTATTAATAAACTCTCTTTATTGGATGTCCTTATCTCTCTTTGATTCTCGTTTATCGTCTTCTCCGTTAAATCGGATCGGCCGATTTAATTTCAAATGAAACACCATCGTCTCAATGACCCGTTGAGTCCGTTGATTCGTCACCCTATAAAGTGAAAGTATTCTATTAATTATCGTTATCCATGAACACTCAAATCGTTGAGACAAATGAAGCTTTTCGAACTACAAAATGTTCACAAGGTTTTATTTAAGACATAAAACATGAGGGCATTAATTGGAATGTTTCTATCGCCACCGGATATACGAATAGATATACACGATAATATACGAATACGCACAGACCAGAGGGTGGAGTCACGCTATCATATGATTATAGGAAGAACCTTATCTAATCCTAATACTGCCGAGTGCTAACGGAAGGACTTAATTGACCTTATAAAGCTACCGATATTTAAATACCCCACTGCCGCATAAATCACTTGAAGTAGTGCTAAGTTCGAGCGCTAATGCCATATTAGTCTGGCTAAGAATATTTTACGCCCCTGCAAAGCGAGACAAGCAAAAAATTGCATTGCATTTAAATTTTCCGCTAGCTGAATTATAGGCCAGTTTTTTCGAGCTTTTAGCCTGAGGGGGCATGAGCAAACGTTGCAACGTGTTCCATTAATCGTATCGCTTATAGAGGCCGATGCATCGAGCGCGTCAATGGTGCAGTATTGAAGGGCAATGCAATCCTACAAGCCAGAGCCATAAACTCGTATCAAAAGGCCCTCTTGACTATTTCGTCGCCGCTTGCTTATCATTGTCAGTGTTACCAGTTGTCATGTCTACGCAATACCGTTGCTTAAAAGTCAGTGAACAACGTTAGGGCCATTCAACTCAAACCTCCCATACGTTTTTTCGGTAATGTAGGAACAAAACGTGCCTGAACGAAACCAAAACACCTCCTTTGAGATTTATTCTAAAGTGCTCCTCTTTCACAATGGTGAGATTTCTCTTGTCCACTAACAGTTAGGGTACACTGTACACAATGTTAATGACGCAAGAACAAGGCACATTCTTTCATACATGTTTTGTCAATGCTAAACACGGTCTGGGTATACATTATTTGTATGACAGTCACCATTATACGGCTGTGATTGCCGACATTTATCTTTAGCAACACCGACTTCAATTGTTTCGCGTTACAAGCAGTGATACTTTTGCGTAAGAAACAAACGTTTTTCTCGTAACACAGCGGAAAACATGAACGTCAACAATAAAAATGCTTACGTTGCGTGGAATAGACTGTATTTACTCATTAATTACTATCTCTTTTATGTATTCCTGTAATCCCTTAATAGTCCGATATCAGGTAGATATGGCTAGTATATGAAATAATAGGGTCGCCGGTTGAAATAGCTCTGATATTCAGGGCTTCAACACCCACCCACATAATTGTACCAACACTACGTAAATGTCATTTGCACATTTGATAGATATGATTTCAGCTTCTCAGTCGCTAATTTGCAAGAATTAGAATCGCAGTATAAAAGTATACAAGTTCTAGGTTTTACTTACGACTGGTAAATTCGCATCTTGCAGCCGAAAGTCAGCCCTATCCCGTGTGATCAAATGATTATTTACGCTATATTCATACGAGAAATCTGCAAGTTAAATTACAAGCAACTACGTGTTTTTATGGTAGTATATCAGTAAACGGATCTTCGTTTTACTGGCTTTCCAAGGAGCATGAGCTTCTTCCGCCGATAACCTCGACTCTGTTCAGCTTAGTTTCGTTAGTAGATGTGCTTATATATTTGTGCCTGTATACCCGGTCACTATAATCCCTTATGCTTCGGCCAGAAGTCCGTGTGATGCGAGAAAGTAGAGCGGGATCTATACGTAATAGACTAGGTCACAAGGCTGAAGTGTTCAAGGAGAGAAGGTGAATAGGCAAGGTTGTACAGAATTCTACGGAGGGAGGTAACGAGTAAAACACTGGGATTCAGTTATGCGGCGGCGAGATTAAGTCCAATGCCGGAGGTTACGAGGCAACAGGTTCACAGGACAATGACAGCAGTAGTGCCACTGGCCAACTCGAGCTTTGTTGGCCTGGGTAACTGGGCAAAACCAGGAGCAGAAGCAAGAGTGGCAATAAGAAAACCATGCACAAAAATACCAACAGCCGTAAATAGCAGCGGAGCCTAGACACAACAAAATGAAGTGGCCTAAAATCGTTTTAGTTGTGGTATACCGGTGTGCAAAGACATGCGGCCCTTTCGAGATCGAAACGAACGATATAGAAAATTAAAATGAAAGTGCGGTCATCCTCAACAAGAACCACCATCATCATCATCCCCATCTGTGCTCAGGCGCTGATTGACGAAGTCGAGGCAACAGCGCGTAGGATCCGCTAAATTTACACGGTCGTGATAGAAGCGTGATCGATTCTGGCGAGAAGTCTGCAAACCCATTGACTGCTTGCTGATTAAGCTACCAGTCAACAGCCACCTCGAGGGACGGGACAAGCTGCAGTTACAGCATATACAGCGTTGTATAGAGTGAGTGTATGTATGTGCTTTTAATTAAAAGATGTAGGTGTTCCCGAAGTTGCTGCTGCCGCCTGTCGTTTTATTTTGCAGCGATCATTATTGCCTTTGTTAAGGCGTTATTTGGATTGTTGCCCGAATTCTATAAGCACGCCACCTAGATACATCTTTGCCGCACTGGATTTAATTATGTTTTTAAACGTTAGCTGCATGGGTGTTGCGTATGTGTGAACAATTCCATTCTTTAAAAAGGCGACTTAGTCCTTTATCCTCCGATCGTATAGGCCTCTGCTCCCTTTTGTTCTTTCACACGAAGGCTCATTATTCACAACTCCATTAGAGATTTTTAACGACAAACCGCGGTCGTTCAAAACGTCGATCGTAGGAGGCCTACTGGCCTGTAAAAGGACAATGAATGGTGGGTTGAAATGGGGAACGATACTCTAGCAGGGACAAGATCAGCACAAGATTGAAGGGAGAGCGGCTAGCCTATCTCCGGAGGTTGGCAGCCACATCAAGACGTTGTCTATAACCATGATAGAAAAATGCGCACCAACGACCGTTTGGAGTGGCTGTGTGACCGGAGGGTCAGGCCAAGTAAGTAAATGCTCGCGTTATGAGGTAGAAAGACTAGTGACCTCATTGTGTGGGGATGAAGCTACTTCTAAGTACCGGTTGTGAAATATAATCGTGATGCGGCGCTGTACGAGCAGAAGGGTTACCGCGTTCAACCCCACCAGATTGCTTGTAACTCCCGTGGGGAACCGAACTCGTAATTGATATGATATAAAAACCATCATTGGGTGTGAAACAGTATTGGAGCACGGCCATAGACCTAAATATGTAAAAGTATACGCACTTGACATTCGTTACCGTATTGGTCTAAGGAAAAAAAGGAGTATCATTAAACAACGCTGCCGGCACCTTATTATAGCCATGGCTTTTATGTCGTATTACACTCGGGTAGCACTGATTATTTATTCAATTCCTATCATTAAGAAAATGGTTGGTTGCGTCAAGTGTGAGTTAACATATTAATACTATCATACAATTAATAATATCACAATATTCTGCACGTCTCGAGTAAAGAAGTCCGTTGCGAAATTGGAAACATCTTGGGTCTCCTAGTTAGCCTTGGGTTAATATTGGCCCTGTTTATAGTTTTGTTCTAGATCAACAATGGCCGTAATTCTGTATATTATAATTATGATCCTTCCTGTCAATATAATAATAGTAATAAGGGCATTGACTTGTCCAGTTGTTTGCAATCGAATTATGGACCGTTTATACGTTCATTGTATAATTGAGATACTGAATCCCTCTACTGTCCTGCCTAATTGTCTAGCAGATAGTAGAAATAATGAGTAATGCCTTCGGTTGAATCAAGTTCAACCGTCGGAGCTAAACCCCATGTTCGACTCACATAAAACAGGCTATAAAAATATTGCTCGAACTTCTGTAAAAAAGAAATAATGGTTTTTACTCTTATGCTATTCTTAGCTTGATGGCAAACAAGAGCGAAAAGTTCCCAAACTTTTTGTGCGCGTGAACGTACGCTGGTGACGGTGGTGATGCAGCGCATTGATTATTATTATTATCAGTGTTTTCTGTTTATAATTATCCATCTTTTGTTAACAGAAATTTGGAAATTCTTCCGCTATAGCGTATACTTTCTATCGTATGACAAGTGACGTGTATTTGACCGGCTATTGTATTATCGAGAACGGGATCGTAGGATGTCCAAGACCGGCTCTAACTTATTTATGCCATTAGACGCATGGTAACAATAAAGGACAATTAGAACTTAATATCGTAAAACGTTTCCATCTACCCTATCCCAGCCATTCTGCAAAACTAAACTAGAGTGACGTTAGCTAAGTTCCGACATGAAAATTTGCGTTTTTACTGCATGCGCTCATAAGTTTACAAATTACCATGCTCATACGTAATAATAACCACTGCTAACCGAGCGGCTGACGACGGCCCTTTCTATACGCCTTTGTTGCTTAAATCAGTTAGCTTCTTAATTCCTATCTTTCTTTAGCCAAAAATCCGACCAAGTAGTCGAGATTTAGACTAATTTGTGACTCAGAAAGTGTTTTCGATGGCAGTATTTATTTTTGACTTTGACGACAGAATTTATCTTTGGTGACATATCTTTGGTTTTGCAATATTTGTTTTAAAAATCGAAAACACAATCAGCCGGCTATCGATAAAAACACACTCGTCTAATACACTAGCTTAACCAATAAAACTACAATAATATATATTATATAGTTTAATTAATATGGGCTATATAATAGTATAATAGTTGTACGCCATATACGTAAAGATTTTCTGTGTACAATGTTTTTTTTTCTGCTTTCTACCCTCTTCTTACACGTTGCTGCATTCCCATAAAGTATCAACTTAAACCACGCAGTAACTATAAGAATTTTTGTCTTTTTTTTTTTTGGAAATTGCGGTGAACAACAAGCAAACATTTCACCCTTTCTATTAGCCTTTAACAGCAAAGAGCTGGAAAAAGTAGAAGCGACATAAGAGCCATAGCGAGTTTTGACGGTCTTGACAGGATAATTCACAGTTACTTGCGTACAAATTGAAACTTTTATTGAAGCATACGTAAAAGTGGGGCACTTTCGATTGCAGGTATGCTAGTTCTACTCGTCAAAATTGGCTCGCCTGCTTTAGACGCCAATATGCCTGTACTGTACATGACTAACCGGATTAATCATGTGACTGCCAGTTCTCGCAAGACGATGCAACATGGCCAGGAAAAAATCATTTGTTATTTCTCAGGAAGATGTCTTTTGTATTAGTGAAAACTCTACCAATGGTTAGTGAGATCGAGCAGGGACTTCCGGACCTATTCATTCAGCTTATTGCTCGTTTGCTACTATCTCGCAGCGCTGTTTATACTGCGAGAAAGTAGTTTGACCGATTTCGTTGTTTCATGCATAAAAAAGGCCACAACGTTTGGGCAGAGAAGAATCGTTTTCTTTCGCTATTCGTACTTTTCTACTTTCGTCCACCCTTTTGCAAGAACGATTCTAGGTCACACGACGTGTTGACCAAAAGCAAGCGCACCGACGGTCCATTCATCCGTAGGCGTGCGCTTTTCAGATGTACGTTGCCAGATAGAGGGCAACTTGGGATGTACACAGATAAAGCTACATAGATATGGTCAAAAAGGCGAGAACAGCATTAATTACCACAACCGTACATAGACGCGCATACGCAGCAAAAAATAGCAAGAGACAGGAAATTCTGGCAGACGTTGGTGTACAGACATACGTTCACCGGCACATCAGCTAGCATAGCCTTTGCGACACTGAAAGAGGGAACGGCAAAGGGCAATTTTGCAGCAGGATTTGAGCATCAAAGGATGAAAAGAGATTGGTTTGATAAGCGAAAATTTTTGCCAGAGAGAGAGAGAGAGAGAGAAGGGCAAAGTAAGGACAGGGTAAGCGGACGCGCAACCTTTTACCGAGAAAGTAGATAGATCGGTGGCGATATTATTGTAGTAGGGGTAGATAGTTTACGACGTACACTTTGATACATCTACGTTGTACGAAATAAAAGCTAATGGTCGGTTAAGGTTGTTACTTTAAAAGGTTGTTACTGTTTAAAGGAACTGATCATTCGTTCTTTTATAGGACTAATCTAACTCTTAGTCTTTTTTCGTTTAGTTTCCTTTAGTATCTTGTATAATTGATTGAATATCCTGTCATAATTTTTTAGACACACTACGAACTGTACCCAACAAGTGGCTTGGTTTTTTCTTGTTCTTTCAGGTCTTACCGGTGACTTACGTGTAACTTATGAGTCGCTTGGTATAGAGCGACCAATAGGCATGAAGGTCGGCTGAGGACCCTGCCGACTAGCTTTACTGGTAGCAGGCGTCTAGTGTCTAAGTTCGAAGAGCTGAATCAAAAAAGTAACAAACTTGTCGTCATTCAACAACAACATCAACTCTCTTACCTTCACGAATCGATCGAAGACTCTCGGCAATATTATGCATTGTTTCGCATGCAACTGCTATTCCAATCGACGCCACAATACGAGACACGCGCTGATCTCGTCTACAAAGTTTACGTCATCTTCAGTTCCGTCTTTATGAAGAACTGTTGAGATTGATTCCCTCATTCTCGCTGCACAGGAGCGTACTCTAATATGCCGATGTCTTTTTGCTGACTAAAGTCATTATCCATTGTCATTGCATCCATTGTCGATCGGGTGACGCAGTGAAGCTTTGCCGAAGTTGACCTCTCCCCTGCGGGACCGGATCAGTATCGACTGAGACCCAGAACGCACGGCAACAGCTCAAAGAGCTGGCCCAGGCCGGCGAAGCTGGTCTGCAGTAGAGGTCTGCAGAACCAGCCGCCGCGGTATTGATGGGGCAGTGGACGAGGCTCATCGATGATCGAAGAGGGCGCTATTAACAAGCGCCCACTGCTCGAGGTGCAGCACCTCTTGTTCCTCGACGTCGACCTCGCGCTTCGACGTCAGGTGGGAAGTCGAAAAGAGGCGTTCAGCGTAAAACGGCGATTTGAAACCGCCGTTAATTACCATTTGGCACCGAGCTAACCCAGCTAAGGCGTGGCTGTTGTGCTTCGCTTACGTGGCGCTTACAGCATTGGCGAGGCAGAAAAACAACATCAACAACTACAACTACAAGATGACAAAAGCGTACGAATTCAACTGGAGGAGGGTCGTTCCAGACGCGCTCTTGCAAGGCTGTGTCTTCGATCGATGGGAAGAGGTAAGTAACTGTTGGCATGTCAACGTTGTCTCTCACTTTGTCCTAATATTCGATAGCATCATGGAATACAATAGGCATACGACGCGTGTAGTCATGACAGCAACCATAAATTACGGTATTGGCCAAATATAGAAAAAGTTTTTAAAGAAAAAAACTAATACACGGATTTAAATAACGTAGTGTGTTAATTCCTTTCACTTTTAATATATGTGAGTAAAGAAAATGCTATGTCATAAAATGCCTTTCAAAAAAGTCGCCATTTTTTTTTTTACATAGTTTTGAATGGAGACAGAAATATATCGATTTGTACTCAGCGAATCAGATTTACTATCTTAACCTTAGCTTAAGTTTTGCTAGTGCTTATAGGCTCAGCTATGTTATATATAAACCAGCCGGTGTTTGTTTGAGACCTGTAAATTCATGCGGAACTAACTATGGATGTGGTATTATTTATGGTTATGATTGTAATCGATACCTTTAAGGTTTTCGTTAAGTCCTTCACACATGCCTAGAGCAAATGTAGTTAGTCTATATTCTAGTGGCTACAATCTTCATGCTGCCTTTCTATCTGATGTTTGACCAAAAAAAGTGTGGTCTGAACGCATTCACTGGCAGCAGCGGTACGTCTACTAAGCGTATGTCTTTATCCGCGCTTCGTTAGTGCTGTCAGTTGCTTCGTTTTCCGATTTCTGCAGATGTCTTCGCACCCTGCGCCCCTTTGGTCTTCCGTACCGCTAAATCTTCATTTCACTGTGCCTGACGTTACACAACGCGGCTTAGTACGTACATGCCGGTAGAAGTACTACTACGACGACTACTATCCGAGTTGGACGAGATATGTGGGGTCTTCTTTGTCACGTGGCCTTCCTTATTCATCGGCGCTAACGACACTGCCGCCTTCACCGAAATAACTGTCTTCCTGCTTTCTTCATCCTTGCTTAATATCTCGCTCCATTTTCTTGTACATCGTCTGCTTACTAGCGCGAGATAAGTATGTTTGTCCACAACCTTTTTTCTACCTTGTCTCCTGCTGCGGACGTCCGTTATTTTGTATGCAACGTATAAAGAGTGCGTATGCATATCTGGAATGACTCCATGTGGCGCATACATCACAGTTCAGCTTCGGGCGCTGTCGTTGTTGCTAATATTATGGTAGTTATCGGTATACGCGTCATCTCGGTAACCCATTGTTGCGAAAATTTGGAGGTTAGCCGCATCTGTAGCTGTAACTAGACCCGGCCGTTATTATTATTATGTATTAAAGAGTTTGGATGCTATGATTGTCTCCTCTGCGTTTCCTGTAGATTGTTTTCTCTGGCAACCTCGATCTCCCCCTGGGCATCAACACACCTGCGGAGAAGGATAAGATTAGCCGTTATAGTTATATCGTACCAAACAGGGCCTAAAACGTCAGATAGGTCAAAGTACAATAGGTGGCATAAGGTTTAGAGGCGACAAACAAATATGCAAAACGTATCATTTAGTTGTGATCGAAACTCACAATTATTCTAGATTCATTTAATAGATGTATATACAAGTTGAATGTCCTATACTTAAATAACGCTTTGTGGCGTTCAATACGACATTGCCACTTGATTTTCTTTCATTGTTTTACTGCAGTTCGCTTCCTTTTATACCCTCCAGTACCACTATGTACATTACTAGTACAAAGTTACTAGCAGCAAAACGCCTAGCATTTGCATTATTATTGGTTGGAGCAAAAATGAATTCTTGCTTCTTTTACCAGTAGCAACAGCCGTGGCAGAGGCGATGGTAATAGTCGGAAATCACTCCCAAACCTTGTTTCATTGCCTTGCCTTTTCCCTCAGGATTCGCCAGTCCTGCTTGAGGGCTCATTAACTTCCAGTATCTTCATTTTACTTTAAGTTCCCCCTCTCTATCCACTCCTCTAATGCTCGTTTCGTCATTATGCTGTTGGTATAGACATCTGTAAGCATATGGCCAACCTTCACTAGACGTACCTATTTTTCTAAACTTATTCCTTATACCACTTAGGCGATTCTCCTTTTCCAGTATGCCCAGTTCTTCTGGATCAAAGCTGAGGTTTCGTGTCGCCACATGCGCTAACTGCTTGATTTTCCATTTGAAAAAAAAGAGACGGACGTAAGCTTCGCTGCCCCCTACCCCGGATTTGCTCAGATCGTAAAAGGTTAGCCGTATCCACAGCACCAGCGACGTTTCCTTTTGACTTTCTTTGTTGTTCCCTCTGTTATCGGATAGTTACCAACTTTGGCTTTTGTCAACGTACCTGAACAGCCAAGTCGGGTTCTGTCTTGACGAGAGTATAAAAAAGGGCAAGAAATACGAGACTTCCACAAAGGCTAAAGAAAAATTAACACAAGGACGTAATACTACTGCTAAGTATGCTGGCATTAAACGGTTAAGGCCAGGCAGAGATAGACAATCAGTGGCCACTGCCCTCTAAACCCGCATAATCCGCGTTTTGCCTTCACCAATCGCTCCTCCCATGTAATTCGTTCGATTTAGCTTTTTTAGCCTTATAGTCCAGCATTCGGCATCAGTTATCTGTTTTTTTTTTCTTAATTTTTCAAAAAGCCAGTGGCGAGCGTTTTTCAAAAAAGAGTAAGGTGGATCGGCATATGGGTGATAAATTGCAAAGAGGAGCAAATCTCACAGGAGATTTCTTACGAAGTGCGCGTAACCGGTTGAGTCTATAGAGCAGCTCTGTCTTGCCTTACGTTACTTTCCGTTGTCCTGCTAATAGCCTGCGAATAGTCAAACGACGCCTGTCTGGAGCAGAGTACTTCCTAAAGCAAGACCCTCCAGTTCCACAAAAGACCATTGGTAACACAGAAAAGAAAAAACAACGAATAACCACTGCAGTTCTATGAAAGTCAGTATAAGAGAAAAGAGAAGAAAGAGGACAGACGCCAACACTGCCTAACAATTACGTTGTCTAGTACAGAATACATTGTACAGTAAGTAAATGGGTACGGCAAGAGGATCAAGTCACTCGATGTCACAGAAGACTGAATGCCTTAAGGCTAGTCTAGCCTATAAGAAGAGCGAACAACTGTGTTTAGCTAGAACTAAGGAAACTGGCAAGCGATAGAAGCGAAGGCGGGAAAGAAATGTCCATCCATACGTAGGGAACGAAAACAGCACGTGACAGACCAAAATGGACCCTGACGGAAACTGCTAGAATAGGAGCTTGAGTGCAAGAAGATTTCCATGAGCAGCAGAAATACGGTGGCGACTGAACGGACGGTACATCGGCCAACGTTGGACAGTTCAAATCTTTAGTTTACCAAAAGCAGCCAGGAAACGATGTTAGAGAAAAAATCATGTATATATAGGTAAAGGGACTTGGTGAATAAGATTTTGATGGGGTTTCTAGGTCGGGGTCTACCTGGGGCCTGTCCATCCAATAGTTGCAAGTAAACTGGGTTCGGAAAACGCTGATGCTCAACGTACTTATTTTCATCTAATAGTGATGCTCAGCTGCTGCAAAGCCTGTGGTCGCCATCGGACTTCAGCAAAGGATTGAGCTAAACTTGGCTGAAAATGGATGGGCTGGCAGTGATAGGGAGAGCGAAAAGGACGAAAGACGCCATACGGTGGTTCCCGTATTCCACGCCTACACTAAGATAATCCATTTTGCAATAGGAACTAGAAGCTGAATCTTGTTCCTTTGGCGTTCATCTTCTTGAAAAGCTGACTCAAACACCTATGAAACAACAGGCAGAAAAGAAAAAGCCTGATTGGATGGTAGCTTAACCAGTGAACGTTCAGAATATTTGGCGGTAGCCGATTCTGTTTTTCCCCTTTCCACTTTTCCCTTTCTTGCTTTCGCTCACGCCGCTTCCAGGGCGCGGTGATTCTGTTGCAGGGGAAGCGCAGACGATAGACGGCTACAGTCAGAACAGCAAAACAACAAAGTAAAGCCTGAAAACAAGAGGAAGTGAGACTCAAGACAAGACACAAAAGGGGCAGTAAATAGAGAGAAGCTTGTTGGGCTGTTGGGCTTTTAGTCGGTGGCAAGCGGAAACGAGAAACTCTGTTCCCGGTTTCAGCATCTTTTCAATGTTGCTCTAGCTGTGAGAGGCAACCCGACTTGTCAGACTTCAAGACGCTCTTAAACAGACTCAGCAAAAGCTTCTTTTCTATATCATTGCTGCTGCTGCTGCTGCTGCTGTTCTTACGGTAGCCATGTAATCTTGTAAGAATGAGTAGGATGACAGGACAAACTTGGCGCTATGGTAACCGGGGATGACTGGCATCTGACTTGTCGTTGGTCTTATCGATTGCATGCAGGCAAAAGCTTACCCATTCTATAGAAATAATCTTGCCAGCGACAGAAACTGGGGGAAATTGCGCAAGGCTTTATTTACTTGCCGTGCTTGTAGCCAGACAGGAGTGGTTGTACTGTACGTCATCTGCTATGGTCAAGGAACAACAGAGAGAAAGAACGAAAGTGGGGAACCTTGCACTTTGTATTTGCAACGACGCCTAGTTCTAACCCGACGGCAGTGCAATGTAGTATCGCTGTATATTTACCAGCTAGAAGATAAACCGTTCGGTGTACTTGCCCGTGCAGTGCCTACTTTCCGACTTCTTGGCTTTTTCGTCTGGTCAGAAAAAGGAGGTTATTAAACTAGGACAGATCGCTGCTACGGTCACGACAACACCCTCGTTCAATTGTCTTATGAAACTCGGCATCTGTGGCTGAACAAGAGAAAAGCTGGAGCCCATGATCTTCAATGTCTAGAAAGTCTGCCTCGAAAGAAACATGTGAAGCGAGCAGGAATTAGACCAGCGACATCTCGGTGCTAATGCAGAGTTAATATGGCATAATGGCCACTGAATGTAGAGCCATAAATGTTTTTGTGCTGCTCTATGCCATGTTTCGGGAAGGTGCGTATGAAGGAGGACATAATGAAACATATCTGTACTGTTTGAAATGTACATATGAAAAAAATAAAGTCGGACTAGACGGTAACAATTTTTAGCTTAGTAATCGTTAGGACGGCATCGTATAAACATCGTATTGCGATGTTAAGAGCGATTGTTAGGAGCTAACAAGTAAGTCCATAGAGATAAAAATCGGTAAAAATTATTATAAATATATATATATATATATATATAATATAAAAAAATATAAATAAAAAAAATAATAACAGTGGCAAGCGAGACCAACGATTTTCACCGAATTGATGTTTACGAATTTACCTCATTCAAGAATAGATACTAACAATGCAAATGTTAAAACTTCTCTGGATATACATATATATACAGATATATATATATATATACACACATTTTTCTTGTAGAAAGGTACTCAAACATAATAACCTGGTAAGAATACCACATGAATCTTAACGCATATGTACACCTTGCGGAACTGGCTTCGTGGCTCTCTTCGTGGTCATTTGAAGTAACGACTTGAGTGGCAAACCATTTTTGCTTGGCACGCGCCATGCGATCATGCTACTCAAGTACGGTCCAGCTTGGGTAGCGTATATTCGTTGGTACATGTTAGCTAGAAGAAGAGTGGTTGAAATAGAAGAGAATAACTACACGAGGAGCAGCAGCGGAAACAACAACACTAAGAACCCGCTTTAGTTGGTTGTTAAACTCCTTATAATAACGTAGTTTTCGTCTGCTATCTTTCGAAACCTGGACTTTAGTATCACAGCGTAAACATTCTGAAGCGACGTTCAGACACCCACCGATTCTCCTATCCAATTATATAGTGGTATCTATTATCGCAGTGAAAACGGTAAATGATTTGCTAATTATTACGAGCAGTGTTACGCACATGGCTGTTCGATTTGTGGAGGGTCTTATTCCTGACGACTTCATTGACAGACTCCTGGCTAATAGAACGATCTTTGACTAAACGGCGAAAGCGAGTGATTAAACGTTACTATTATTATACATTATACCGTTAGCTATCATGAAACGACTACTGGCAAAGCTGTAAACGAGACAATCTTTGGATGTTAAGCCTTGTTAGCTTGGCGCAAATAGTGTGCAAAAGTAAACGTCGACATGGGAATTTTGCAGGATGATTGGCCGATCTACAGATTAGAGAAATTCTCGTTAGGAGTTGAGATTCGTTCGTTACATCATCGTCTATATGGAAACGTGGTGAACTCTTGTGCTTTTCATGTTTCGTGATGATAAAGTTAGGGAAGTTGCCCTGCATCAACCTCGGGCCTCACTCGAGCAGAGTGCGAGGAAGTATTGCTATGGATTAGGATCTCTTGCCGCACCTAATAATATAGGTACGCACGCATAGACACACATATATATATAAAATGTTGTTACAAGCGAATCCACCTGACTTTGAAACTGGACAACATTTTGGAGTACGCGCCACTAGCAGCCGAATTTGACTGGCAAATACTCAGTGTGAACTGGTTGAGTTTAGACGGAAAAACATCTTTTAGTTTCAAAAATAAAAACTGAATAATCATGTTATTGTTCTCTCAAAGTTCCTAAAAACTGGGAAAATTCATCGAAGATTGCATCGAAGATCCTGCTCCTTACGTAATGAAGACATTACGTAAGGAACGGAAGCGCAGTACGTGAATGGTGCAGAAAATTTCTAGAGCGAAACTTGGAGTTGGAAAGTTGAGCATATTTCGGACAATTCAAGAGGCTTTTTACCAAAGCAAAGCTTAAATCCTGAGGGTTTTGTAGGCCAAAAAACTAACATTCATGAGAGAATTATAATCCAAGCACTGACAATATGGAAACTGAATGAAAGTAAATCCTTAGCGAATTGACTCCAAGCCCGTTGGAACTGTGTGTGATGTAGTTCATGTACAAATTTGGATTTGGGTGGAACTTTAATTAACAAAAAACTCGCCTAAGGTAGCCACGGACAGTATCGCCCTGGAAAGAAATCGAGTCCGGTGGCACGTCGAATAACTTCGAATGTAATATTTGCAATGGACTGCAGGGGCATGTCCTGTACTGTCAGATACCCGCCAAAAATAAAACAATGAATGCAGCCCGTTACTTCGTGTGCCCGAGAGACTCATAGACCGTTGGCACGGCAACCGGACGCACGTAGTCTGATTACTTGATGACATCGTAAAACTTTATCGTCATGCCTTAATTACTTCTTAGCTTAAGCAATGGAATATCTAACCTTTGACTCGTTCATTGTCCCGATCTATGTCTACGTGATTATAGAGATGCTTGAAGAACACAACTAGTTCGCACGCCACCTTACTATCCATTTATTCGAAATTCGATTGTTCGAAAAGGCATAGATAATGAAATTACATATGGGAATGGTGGGTATATGGGTCTCTAGAAGCCACCTGAGCAATGAGACAAATGTCTAAAAAATTAAAACAAGTGACCATAACTTAAAACACAAGAATATTAGGGTACGGAGAGGTAAAAAACAAATATCTCCGTCTGTGAGAGGAAATATGCTACCAATATCCCAGCAGTACCGAAAGGACACTTGCATGTATACTACGGTTTTCATTATAGGATACAGTAATCTAATGTTGGAAATTGTGAGGCAATGTAGGCACCGGAGGGTCGATCAGGAAAAATAATTTTTGATAAATGAAGTTTTAATAATGACAACATAATCTTTCTTTCGGCTGAATTGGATTTTTGTATTCTAAAACAAAATGTGTGATGAAAAGGTAAAGCACAAAAAGTAGGTTTGCTCATGAAAGATTAGAACGAAAAGAGGACACTGAGCCATACGCATTGATCAGCAAGATATGGGCTATCATTTTTTCAAAAGCCTCATTTAAGTGCTTAACGAGTTCGGTCAATTTCAGAGCTCAAAGACCGACATGCTCCAGTAGGTATGCACATCGAAAATTAAAAAAATATTTTTTCAGAATTCATAATGGCCGATAGTATCATTGATGAAGTGGCGCGCCCAATTTAACCGCGTTACTCGCAATAGAGACATGCCCGGGCGTTCGGATACTTTGCGTGGCGAAGGAGCGTAACATTATGTAGGTACTAATCGTATACGTCAGAAACGTCGGAAACGTGAACAATCGATAAGGTTTGCGAAACTTCAAATGTCCATACCACGTCACACCGTATGTGGCGTCTTCTTTTGTTGAATTGATTTAATGGAAGCAGGCCAGCTCGTGCATCTTGTTGCAGACGGGTAGGCAAAATATTACACACTTGCATCCAAGCCACACATCTAGAACAGATGCTCGTCCGGACAGCTATTGCTGACCCCCTACGACATCTTTTTCCGGTTTTGCTTATTCTTATCCTAACCCAAAAATCAACACGCCCCCACACCGCTGGGTCTATCCAGGGTATCTTTTACGGTGTATTTCTTCTGCCCGTTCAGTCGCATACGGCGATAAAATAAAAGGCATGTTTGTGAAGATGAACCGCGCGTAACGTTGGAGACCGCTACAGAATCCGGTGACGGGCGTATACCAGAGTCACCCGCCTATGGTGCGAATACCCGTGCTGATGGCTTCCAGTCTCACTGTTCTATGTTTCTGTCTCACTTTTCTATAACCTCGCTCTTTTCTTCACCCTCACGCACCGTTACTGGCTGGCTGATGCGGCACATCTCAGATATTCATAGCACACTGGTACCATGCTAACAGGTCGGCTGTCCCTCGACTCTTTGAGAAAGCCTCGTCCGGCTGTACATACGAAGAAGGTCCTGGAATAAAATGAGCGTTGCCTGTGAGATGTAACCGAAGGCGCACCGAACAGGAAGCTCACTCCACTACCGCTGCCCCTAGCCGAAAACCACTGCGAAGCACTTGGTTATCACGCCACATTGGTCCTCAAGTAAGAAAGAGCAGTTGGTTGCGTTGCGATGCTTCGTTTTTTTGTCCGTTGATTCGTTTAGTCCCACACCCCATTGTGCCTGCTTTGGGCTCCTATGGCCGTTCGTCTAGCGTCAGTGATGGCATTGGATTAGATCATTCCTAGGGCAGAGTAGGCTGCCCTATCCGATTCGTTGTGGAACAAGCCTAGCTTTCATCTCCATCCTCTCAGAAACGATGCAATAGCAGAAACAGTAGGCGTAAACTAGTACCATTACTGGTAATCGTAGGGAGACTAGTGTCACGATAGCCGGTCGTTTCTGACTTGCCCGGCCGCCCATACGCGACCTGCTTCCAGCATCGCAGGCTATTCACTCGCTCAGCGACCGTGAGTGGTACCCCCGCTACCTTCCCCTAGCACCGTGGAGTGTGGTGTGGTAGCTACACCGCAAAGGACAAGCGTTAGACAATAGGTGTCTAATCGGTATGTCGTTTCACTCTGGTCGATCTGTCTGTTGGTCGGTTGCGCTCCAGCGTCTAATCATAGAGGTCAAAGGTCTGTGGTGAAGGAACCCGAACGAGCAGTTACTCATAAACAATGAAATCAGCAAAACGAAGAAAGAGAAAATAAGACATGGGGTTGCTAGTTCACGAAGAAAGGTACAGTGGAAACTCTGTGCAAGTTCAACTGAAGCCTACAAAAGAAGTGAACAATAGATCGACCGAACGTGGGATCGAGTGCATGCTAATACCATATGAACGGTATATGAGATAGTAACAAACGGTTTGCTAGCTCGGTTGTAGTGTTTGCAGCTGATGAGAAACTTGGACAAAGTCACAGTGGAGGGGGCTTTGGACTGAAGAAAAGATAGAAGACGAGATGATGGATGTATTAATTACATCAAGTATGGGGAGCGTTGCAGAGTTACAGGCAATCGCTGACTGACACCTCTCGGTTATGGTTAGGTATCAATGAGCCTAGCGGTCTTCTTCGCCGACGCTTCTTCCTCGAAGCCGGTGCTTAAAATGTGTTTTGACTCTTTTGCAGTATACAATAAAACATCTATTGAAGCTACTACTAAGACGTTAGAAACTTATTAAAAGCTGGCTCGGATCATTGCGGTGCGAAAAAAAAAAAAACAATAAAAATTGTCGATAAAAAACCAGTAGCTATTAAGCATCTTTACTGAGGCTGAAATACCATTTCTTCTAATCTAGATTGCAGTCAAAGGGAAAGTATAAAAAAATCTTTTAGAGCCTGTATCAATTCCACAACATGGAAAATCCAGAAAGATCTCTCTGGGTTCCTCCACTATACAGGACATTATTACGAATCTCATATGGCCTCAGTTTCCTGTGCCCAGTTGTTACAATTGTTGCTGCGGCTGGTGCTGTTGGTACCGCAAAATGAAGCCCATTGTTAATCTTGCCACCTTTGCCCTCCCTCTATGCCCGCTGGTCGGGTAATATAATTATGTCCTAGATATAACGCGTAGACTGTCCATGCAATATAGCTGTGTGCGAAGTTGTCCGAAGTCTTCCGACGAATTTATCTAAATGTGTTTGACTCGTATATTTACTCCCGCTGTTTCTTTGACTCCTTTGATGAGTAGGTGATGCTGCCTCTCTACCTCTAGGCAATTATACTAACCTTGTTCCATATCACACGTCTTCCTCTTAGAGCTTACCTTTTGGTGCAACTAGCACGCTCTATGTTACATAGCGTTCGCGTTACCATAATGCCGTAGGCGGTCTTCGTCGACCCAACGGGACGATGTAGGAGCACGCTGCTCGTCGCCAGCTTGATTATCGACTGAGTGCATGGTCGAGTTCTGCGACAAAAGGAGAATTTCCCTTGGAGACATTGCTGTCCGATGGCCCCTTTTGCTTTCATTTCCATCTTCACTGAATGAAGAGTGCAACCGTGAAAGGCTATCATATTTTCTACGACGTTTAATTTAGATGAATAGATCCTTGTGTTTTTCGTATAGGAAAAAAAAATTTCACCAGACGATATTGATCGCAACAAAGCTGCTCTATTGTGTCATAAATGAACCCGCTGCAATACCGAAGTATGACTAAATGCGCACTCACAGTTGAGCTAGACTGAGATGAAATTAAGGTGCTTCCCGTCGCCTGGACTCATTAGGAACTACGAAAGCTAAAACGTGCCGAGCAATTTATGAATTTATTATCGAACGTTTCTCATCTCCTCCATATTTGACGTGTTCGACGGATCGGTGTAAAAATATAAAAAGATGCAGAGCCGTCAAATTGAGCTGGTAGCGAGTAGGCGTTCTAATCAATCTAGCACGACGACGAAAGCGGCGCGATATGTTGGTGTCCTGTTTGTCGGATAAAGACAATATAGATATATAGCGGAAATGGTGGATCGCTTGAGCTGAACGTAACTAGCACAGAACGATCTGAGTAGTTGTTAACGTTTAGGCTTTGTTTGAAGGCACTGTTGCATGCTTGCGTTTAGACGACTTCAGCGTAGGGAAAACAGATTTGTCAGCGACACCTAGTGACTAAGCCACTTGATATGGGGAAAAAGTTTGTGATTTTTATTAGAGCAGACAGAGTTTACCATTTGTAGACGAACAGTGATCTCTCATTATTCAACAACGAGCTTCGTTGACACAAGATACGAAGCATGTAATGGATTGACCGCCGAGGACGATTTGGGCTGGATTGGAGGGGTATCAATGATCAGAAGTCTTGTATAGATAACAATGGGAGATAATGTTGATTAACAATATAGAGGAGTATATTCGCTTGCTAGGAATTATAGTCGGCCTCCGAAAGCTACGTATACATACACAACGCTAGCCGCTTCGTGGATTTATTGCATATGAATAGCGGAACGATTCATTAGCGACTATAACTTATGATCGGCCAAAATAGAGTAGTAGGTAATTCCATGGAATAATCAGAATTCAACTTATATATCCTAACTTGAAACAGTGAAGGCTTCTTGTGCACCGATCTGGTACGACCTATTGGACTCACATAAATTACATCACGGAGACTCAAAGACAACTATCACCTCTGAAAACATAAACCAACGTATCGTATTGTTAAGTACGCCAGCTGAGATTTTCGGAACACTCATCTTAGAGTTGCAATGACTACGTCGCGCATGTTCAGCTTCTCCGTCTCAAAAAAAAGCAAGCGAGAGCTTTAGTTAACTAACTTTGCTTCATAAACAATAACGTATGTATTTCAGAATTGGGTATCTACTTGGGATTTATCTATTTCAGCCAATAATAGCATCGACAAGTACTGAACGAGGGCCTAATTGGGAGTCAATAGCAGGCAAAGATACCTTTAAAGCGGCTTAGACGGGCAATGCAATTGAAATAACAATTTACAACGTCTATCGTTCGAATCCGTTTTTTTAGCCTTACGAGGCGACTCACCCGGCCTTATATGGCGAGCTTCTATATTGATTATCTGTGCGGTGCTGTGGATCCAACACGCGTATGGTTACTCATCATTCACTCTGATAACTCCATTGTAGCCTGGTGTAATGGCACTTAAAGCCGAGAAGCCGATCACATTAGTCATGACCTATTTTGCCGCCGCCAAGATCAGGTCGAATCTCGACGAATCTCAGTGAGACAGGTTCAGTAGAAATTTCGGCAGTGTAGTGTGATAATTATGGTCAATAAATGCTTTGGCCCTCTAGCAGAAGCGAGACCTCATTTGCGTCGTTCACGCACTTCCCAGAGATCACGATGATCTCTGAGCATCCACTGAATCGTCGACGTCTAACGAACCTTGTGGTTTGGCGAACAGTTCTGAAATTGTCGAGATACGATGGAACAGAAATCGTCATTTTCTGCGGGAGCCGATATGTTGTCTCTGGTCGTTAGCAATGACTGGCGCTGCAGCTTCTACTGCTGCAATGACGGTATCTTTTTAGAGAGCGCTAGAAAGTAGAAAGCGATAGGCAAAGAGCAACGCCACCAAGCTTGTTAGGCAAAGAGGTTCGTTTGCTCACCGTCGGGGCGAAATGAAATCTTGCCCGTCCCTTGGCCGATGGCCCGAAAAAATGCTTTTAAGGTGCAACAGTACAGTCGAAAGCGTCGAAACCTTCGTGCCATTATCGTAGCCTTTCAAATAGGAGTCAAATGCTTAAAGGTTGGGGTACAGAACAGCGCCGGAACGCTTGAAGCGCTTCGGGTGACAGCTTCCGAATTGAATAGTTAAGTAGCGTACACAAATAAATATGGTAAGTTCCCAAAAAACGGCTCTGTCTAATACACGAGAATAACCTTACATATAGACCGTCTAAGTAGGTCCAACAATAGGTCATTTAGTAAGTATGTATTAGTAAAAACAAAATAATTATTCATTAGAAAATGTAGTCAACTACGTCATACACGGATACTAGAGCGAATCGTAATTGTCACGAGAGGATCACACAGTCTATTAGTTAGACAGGCAGATTCAGTCGTCACTACGTAATCGGAGCCCCAACAGCCGGCCAGACGTCAACTGTTTTTAATAAAATGGGCATTTCACCGGTTACGTAATCTATTTAAAATATAGTTTTGAACACGAATAGCCCACGTCTATAGCGCCAACTCTTATTTCCCTTCGTAAACTGCACCATGGAAGCAGCAGTAGTGAACAGGGCCAGTCTATAGTCGGCAAGCTAATTGTAACGAAATATGACAGTACCAATGACCAGAATATGTTATATATAGCTTTTCGGGCGGGTTCAGCTGACCCAACGGAAGTCAGACCGAAAGCAGCGCCTCGTCCTTCGAGAAATGCAGAGCCCGCGCAATTTTTTGAACAGAACGCAAGTGGTCACGTTAGGCGAGCGAAGCCAGTTTACTCTGGCTGACGGCAGCTAGACCGTGAAGAAGAGCTGGGATCACATCGTCACTATACGCTTAACAGAAATAACGGTTGTAAGAGAAATAGCTTCTGGTTGGCTAGTGGTTGTGCTGAATCGGGAAGTGGTTCCGGTGAAGTGTTCTTGAGCACCATTGCGAGGAATATTGTAATGAGGTCACTTTCGAAATTGGCTTTCAAGAAACATTCGTCTTCAAATCCGATACATGGGAAGTGTAGCGAAGAAGCAGGACATCACTGATCACCCGTTGTTTAGCTAAAACAAAAAATATAATTATTTAGTATTTTTGATCTTATGATTTTTGATTGATACATCGTTCGATCGTAGTGCGGCCGTCCTCAGTGCTTTTTTGCACGCTTCTTTAGACACAGCAGCATGCTCCTTGGGGCCCTTAATCCTGTTTTCAATTTACAAAGAGATCTAACTAACTAGTGACAGAAAAGAGCACCAAGACAGAACAGCTCCAGCCACTGTAGACCAGTAAAGATGGCCGTCAGAAATCTTTTACCATATTGAGATAGATTCACAGCAGTAACTGGGAGTACTTTGTTTAATCCCATGAAATATTACGATTCTTGTATTCATTCAGTCGTTCTTAGTCAAAGGGGATTGACCCGTCCAGTAGTGAGTATGTCTTCTTCTGTTCTCGGAGTCCACGACGCTTCCTTTAGGAAATGCCGTTGAAACAATTCTAGTCTAACACAGGCAGCAGTCTCTCTCCAAGTCTCACAGGTCTCCTACCTCTGTGTTATAGCGTTTCTCGTGCGAAAGAGCGCAACATAATAGTCCCAATTCGATAGTTTAAGTCTTAAAAGAGCAAGAATTTTATGGACCAGCCGTCTCCTAACAGCAATACCAGATGTACCGGACGGAAAGAAGAAAGAGCTCGAGCTTTTCAACGCTGCTGCATGGCAGAAGGTTTATTAAGAGATGACAAAACGTGCCAAGGAACTCTATCAGCTTTACGAAGTAGAGGGAGCTATTAAAACGAAAAGCCATGTCAAGACCTTTATATTGGCGCAGATGAAGCGGCTTACTGATCTTGCATAAGGTTGTTAATTTGGCCTCATTCGTTGGTGTGAACCTTCTGAGAAGACGCGGCAATGCGAGCCGAACAGCTTTTGCAAAGAGTAAAAAGTAAACTAAAAGCCAAATCAACATCCAGTGAGCAGAAAAAATGAACATCAGTCGGTGCAAGGTCAAAAACCCGTCAAAGGGTTCTTCTGTCTTGCCCACGAAATAACGGGGTCAAAAATTGGCTTTGAGCTCTATTTGAGAGCTTCTTTAAGCGAATCCTTGATAAACGTAAGTCAGAATGTTATAGAGATAGTAAAATTCGATATCTCTTTTCAATATTCTTCTTCTGTATACATTTTATCTTCTATCTATATATCTGTTAAAGCTATATTTCGGCGTGAAAAATGCCAAGAAAAAAGAAAAGTAACACCTAATAATAATAATAATAATAATATATATATAATAATACCTAATAATAATAATCGTAATATTTTTTACATGGAAGTCTCTTTAGGGGGTTATCCATAGAAAGCTCTTAATGAGCTAAATCGGAGTGCAATGCACGCTCATATTACTAATTTTCAGTTGTTGAGTTGGAAAAAGGCTAGGACTTTTCGACTTTTTAATCAATAGATTTCGACGAGCTAAACAAAAATTCAATATATATACCTTAAATTTAGCGTGCATATACGTCCCGTCAATAGCAGCGACCACTAAAAAGTCTGCTAGTCACATTGTGGAATTGTGCCAAAAGTTAGCGTATGATGAATCAGACAAATTTAGAAATGGATGAACTTTCTAGTAAATATAAACGAAGTAATTATCGTTATAGTTTACGTGAAGTCGGACGTAATACCATTCAATTGAATTAATCCGACCGGTAACGGGCAAAGCCTCGTAATCTTTTAGCATATTGTCGACGATTTTAACTATTGATAGGCGTCACTTGCATACAAACGCTCTCCAAAATGCAGCTAAGCAACCAAAACCTATGATATGATGAACATAATTGAGAACCCATTTTTGGATATTTTAGGGACTGATAGTGAAGAAAGCCATAA
Source organism: Varroa jacobsoni (assembly GCF_002532875.2). Lineage (NCBI taxonomy): Eukaryota > Metazoa > Arthropoda > Arachnida > Mesostigmata > Varroidae > Varroa > Varroa jacobsoni. The sequence goes on along the minus strand of NW_019213591.1, from coordinate 124,464 downwards.
AGACAAGCTCGCCTGGGTCAAAAAGGCGTACGTCGGTTTTGAGATCGGTTGCAAGCGGACGCTATTATGATCGTAGATGCATGCTTGCTATATACAGTTATGCTCTTGTGGCCGGAAGAATCAGTGATTGTATTATAAAAAATTAAAAAAAAAAAACACAAAAATCTTATGAAGGTGTAAATAAACGAAAAAGGATTGACACGTTGTGTGGGTCGCATTCATTTTATATCGTTACGAATTTTCTGCTGAGGAAAGTACACAGGTTGACCCAACAGATGGCAAAAAAAAAAAAAAAAGTCTAGCCTTAGTAAACAAGTTGACCAGTTGTGAATCGTCGGGTCAGCCAATGTTTTCAAAATGGCTGCAATGCGTGAACGTTTTTTTCCTTACTCGTCCAAAATTTTCAACAAGCGAGATACGATCCTTCGCACCCTGGTAAAAGCTATCTTCAACGTATCGTTTAGTGACAACTTACCGCACCGGAAAAAATTCGTTTAAAAAAAAACACCTTCGAATAAATTCGATTCTATCTAAATGATAAAAATGTATATTAGCCTTTGAAAGATATATTCCAGAAAGAACATTTTCGTCAGGTGTGATTAGTACCATTTATAACAGATATAATTTGGCCTGATCTCCTTAATACGTAGCGTTACGTTGAGTTCTTTGTGGAAGGTTCTACGATTATACATATTATTGGGATATTTAGGCATCTTCAATTTAGCTATTGTCTCTGCCCAATCAATCAGGACGCCACGATCGTGAGCAATTTAATAGGAACTCATTTACTACAGTTTTGCTTGCCTTTATTCCCTAGAGTTTTATATCAGATGCGGCTTTAAATATTTGATTTGAGAAAACGAAGAAAAGATAAATAAATAGGGACCAAAGGCTACGAAGCCGCTGACCGGCAACGTTATAAGGAACTAACAAGATTCGTTGTGGCTACTCATCAATATTATTGAATAGTTATTATCTAAATGTATAGAAATATGTATATTATTCTTGTTGGTAACAGATTATAGGCTTGGGTCGGTGACCTTCGCAAAACAGATTGAAGACATCATATAATAAGAACTAAGACTAACTAGCTTCTCTTTAGCTCGCATGTTGTTTGTATCGTACAGAAGAGATAACGCTTAATCATCTGAGCTCGCAAATGGGTTGTCGTCGTGTTCCTCTTTGCGGATGTTGGTACCTTAGAGACAACTCGGTTGAATTGTACGGCGCATTGGCTCACTACCTAAAACTAGTTAAGTTCAAATCTTAGCAGTATCAAGTCGGCCGTAACTTTCAATTAGCTAACTTATCGGTTTCATCGTGTTGATATAATAAGAGTTTTCCGATCAGTATTTGCCATCAAAGACTTTACGATCAAACTGCTGTTTTTCACCCTACTTTACAATGATTGGTATAGTTTGTGCAGCGTGTTAATTTAGGGCGTATAGGTCTGTTAAACACTGTTTTAAGCATGTAGAGACCTATGGCTTGAAATGGTGAGTCAGTCGACAGTGGGGATATTTAATCGACGCTCTCTAATGAGCTAAGAGGTAAACGGATTGCCAGGTGGGCGTGTGTAAGCTAATAAAAAGTTTCAATAAGTATTTCGTTGATTCAATGTTCTAATACGTGTGTGCATCCAGGCCAGACTAGGCCAGTGTAGCCTCGGGCAGAAACACCAACCACCATAGCAGCAGCAGCATTATTATTTGTTCTACTTCGAAGGGGTGGTCCAAATGGAGCGCGAAAGGTCAGCGACGACGGATTTAGCTTCCATTCTGAGCACAGCGCAAGCTAGCAGACGAGAACGGGCGCTTGAGGAATGGTCGGTTGGAACATAAGACGGAAGTCTGAGTAAACCCTGCTTTCTCGTCTCTTTCCGATTGCTTTTATTCGGTACGACGGTACGTGGCACGACAATGCCCAACTCAATTAGCTGATAGGAGAACAAAGGGTGCGTGGAAACGAACCAACGGATTCGGGTATTAGAAGAGGTCAGTAGGGAAGGCAGCAGCCGCTTCGGTAGTCCTTGCCTCTGCAGTTGTTGCACGAAGCAACGTTGAGAAAGCCAAGGACAGACGTCCTCTTCGACAGTTCGAGAATGTTTGAGGGAATAAGCTAGTGATTCGAGTCGAAGTTGCGAAAGGCGTGGATCTGAAGAAAAGCTATATATAACAGACAGAAGTATCATTCTGTAAACGAGAAAGTCATACACATCCACACATCCGGGAGCATTAAATCAGACAGCTGGAGCAAAACAACGTTGAGAACATACTAAATATTGAGCAAGAGTGCTCTTATTCAAATGAAATCAACGCGATGGTTAGCTAGCCATTCATGTCTCATATGGATTAAGCATATAGAGCAGGGGTTTAAATCCTATATATGTATAAAGACTATCGACCGGACGGTCGGGTAATGTAAAATGGCATTTTGAATAGGGCAGTGCAAGTGCCTATATGAACGTATCTGTGCCAGTACATACACAAGTAGCGCACTTCAGAACTGGTCCTGTAATCTATTGGTCAGCTGTCAACACATGTCAGACCCTGACCCTTTATCGATCGAGAAATCTCTTCGTAGGGTATGCACTGGCAATCCATTCCACTGCATGCAATATTCTACAGCACATTACCAAATGGGTTTTTATAAAAGGCTAGAGAAAGAGATGCGTTCTCAAAGTGTAAAAGATGCGATTTCCATATATCCGTTCACTGTGGACACACGAACTCACCGTGAATAATAAATTTACAAAAAAATTATATAAAGTAAGGTTTATTACGTTAGACATGGTTTTGAGATAACCAGTAATCTGGTATTTGACAAATGCTCCTGTTTGGTGCACTCACTTAAACTATTTCTATTTTTCGTTGACTTTTATTAAAAATAAAAGTGTGGCTCCATTCAATACGATGTGAATGGCATAATATCTGTGTTTACGATAGGAATAAAAAGCCACAATAATTAGATCTGGTTTTGTTTATTTCCTTTTGAATATTTAATGTCCAATTGGGGTTGTTTGATCTCGCGTTAACGGGACGAAATTACTC
>NW_019213591.1:99164-121314 GCF_002532875.2 Varroa jacobsoni | reverse complement strand
ATATATAAACATCGACGGCGAAACCTCGTAACATGCGCCAAGCTTAGCTACTGGGCCTAAGTCCTGAATGGCAACCAGGCTGATTGACTTTAGGAAAAGATTTCTTTTATGAGTATGTTCCAGCCGGACACCATCGGGTATTTGCCTTCTTCGTCGAGTGCTTCGAATGATTCAACGTTTTAGGCAAGCAGCTTTGATTTATCGCCGTGAACGAACATAACGCGCACGCAAATCGGCCCGTACCCAGTGCAACAACAATGTTCCTTGCCGCCTCCTGCCTACTTTGAAGATAAACCCCCGGCTCCGAAACGAGGATTTTGTAAGCGACCTAGGCTCCGATTCGAACAACTATTCTCAGTTGTTCTAGTTTGGCAAAACGATGAATACATTATTTCTGTTATCTTGAATATACTTATTCTCCAACCGTTCTCATTAAAGTAGAGATAATTATAATAACGCAACTATGATAGGGATTTAGTACGTATTATATGCTGTCGATATTTTACAATTTCGGACCTATACTGTACGTGTAGTGACCACGATTTGTCTGAACACAGGCGTTTATTTGAGACGTTTATCTTTACGAAGTTTTATCGTACCCGAAGTTGTACTAACTTCTACAGCGTTTATAGAAACGATTCAACCATATATTTACTAGTTTTTCGTCATATCAACGAACGAACGCATAATAGGCTATGATATACCATGAATCACCCTGTGTACTCGTGTGCCAAACACATCTCACGTTCAGAATTATCAAACGGTCTCGTAATATTTCGGCACAAGCTTTCCCGTATCGTATCCTGCTTCTACGACTGCTGTAATAACTCCGAACCGCGATGACTCTTTAGATTGTGCCACACAGTGCACGCAAATAATCCTTTTCACGCGTCATATAAAGAGAGCAGCTGTTGGAACGATACGTCACGTCGAAAAGATAAAAATGAGAGGGGGGGGGGGGGGCAACTTTGGGTAGAAAACTAGCGATATGAATGTGACGCGAGAACCAATCGATGAACAATGAGTGCCTAAGCCGGGGGCTAGAGGAGGTAGAAACGGAATAAAGCCATGGAAGTTCAAGGGTCGACACTGTGAATCGGAGCTAGGGACTGGCTGCAAGAAAACGAAAATTTCTATCACCACTTTTGCCCTTTCTTTCTCGTTCAACTAGCGTGCGTTATGTGCTAAAATCGTTGCGTCGACGGGGCAGAAAGCGAACGAGGTTCAGTTAGGTCGAGTTCGACGAAAGAACCTTCTATGAACCGTTCCTACACATTGCGCCGGTAACTAAGATGGCTTGTAAAAAAAAAAGACGGCGCGTAGCATACCCCGTTGGGAATTTTTGTGAGTTTAGTCAATGACGTGGTAGTGATCACGGCATATCCGTAATATCATGATACCATTACCACCCTAAAATGGACGCCAATCGTATGGGTTATATTATTCTCTTGTGTAGTTTGATTTTGTTGGTTTGTGGGTCTATTGTTCCCAGTTGGGAAAATCCCTTCTTTCAGTTAACTATTAGATTAGCACCAATACAAGCACGTAAAAACATGTGATACGGTGTAAGTAACAAGCTTGTTTTTTTCTAGACGCCTACTTTGGTCCTCGATAAAAGTCAGTCCTATATCTTAGGACTAGACCTTTTAAATGTGATATAACAAAACATCAAGCGCATTTTATCTGATGAAGAAAGTGAAAAAATGGCGATCTTTTCGCTGTGTGCCTTCAAAAAAAAAAAAAGATAAAAATATCCAGTATTCTACCGAATCGAACACCAATATACTACCGCTTTCTGCTATAGTCGATTGTGACGCACCGTTCAACAATTGCGATCAATTGGATGAGAGTTTGTTAATGCACCCCAGCGATATCATTATGAAGCGCTTGACGGCACTTCTCAAAACTTCTGATCAAGCCTTACATAGCCACTCGAGGTTTATATATCCGATAGTCGTGTGTGTCTAAGAAACTTGAAGCAGACTTGAAATCTAATTTGAAGTAAGATGAGAATTGCCAGCCTACAGTTTCATTTCTTATTTAATTCAGTGGTTTTTGCCGCTGATCTAAGAACAGGGCACGACTTGAATTGTAGAATAGTTCTTGATACAGTTGAGCTGATCTTCTAGACCTTCATGTAACGCTTCCCGTGTAACATATTAATGTTGAAAACTTGCTCATCAATTTCTTATAGTCAAACCTGAGGTTGAAACTGAGGAAACCTGAACTGAATTATTCAGACTGTCTGAGTCGTTTGTCCCATAGGGACAAGCAGTTCTCTTACGAAGCTAAATGTTAGTGGACAACTAACAGGAGTGTTGATCCACCAGCTATATATCTAGCAGCCATTACGGGTATATATTATTTTGATTTTTTTTTGTTAAGACTCAGAATCCCCCTCAAACTCGCCGTTTAGAAATGTGCCCAAAGACATAGCCTAGTTTACAGGGAAGTCTGAGTGTTTTGCGGGTCTTTCCGACAGCAATAGCTACAGCGCAAAAGCAGTTGTCTCAACGTTATCCTTGAAAGGTTGAGGTCACGTCCAGTTCGCTTTGAGGTGACTTAGCGTTCCATCGCTGGAGTGCCACAAGTGCATGTGAGGTCTCTGCGTATTTAATAGGGCCCTCTGTAAGACATAAAAGAACACGTACAGCGGTGTTTTAAGGCGTTGCCACCCGACTGCTCAGCGTTAACGCTCCATTTTAAAGTATTTCCTAATATTCTATAAATTGATCACTACCTTGTTTTAAAAATAGGAAAAAACATTTTATATTTTCACTAAATTGCCAGTCCCACGAATCGCCAGACCAAGTCTTTGCGACATCCAACAAACCATTCTTTTTTTTTCTCTCGAAAGCGCATACATTTTCTTTGTAGGAACTTAGCTTAACTTTTTAATCTATGCCGGGGATTAAATGGTCACTAAGAGTGTATTTTCCGTTTATCTGCATGTTTTCTTACCTATAGGACAGCGTTAGCACTAGCAAGTGGCACTGGCGTGCCGATGGTTCTTTGCTTGGCAATGTTTCGCCTGAGAGGATGACAGACCGACCTTTTTTCGTCTGTGTATATTTGTGGCTCGCCGAAAAACTGCCAATCGAGCCACCAAATCGAGCAGCAGAACGAACATCTTCAGCTTCCAGAAAAAAGTGCCACTTTATAGATGTATTCTCGTACGCTAAACTAACAATCAAAAAGCCGCTGCTTGTACTCCTTGCCTGTCGAAGTCATTGGAGGAGCCATTTCAGGCCAACTGCATTTTATAGCCTTTTTCCCCTGCCATTCATGGTACGGCCATCAAGAGGAGTCCTTGATCTGCCTGTGCGGGCTGCTTGCAGTGCCATGTGCACTACACCGCGATCTATTTCAGATCTATTCTTAAGAAAAATCCGCTTGGCAAAGACAAAACTCCAGTTGACGAGCTGATAACCGCAAGGGGCTTCCTTGCTGCCCTTCACCGTGTCATCTTTGTTGCCCCCCCCCCCCCCCAGTCGCGACGGTAGTGTGTCATGAAAATGCCTAGCGGAATTTCGACAGACACACCAGTTGAAGGGGGCAAAAAAAAAAGTGGAGTTCCGCGGACGCAAATTTTCTGTGCGCGCCTGTTGCTCCTTCTCGGGCTGCTTCTGCTGCGGCCTAGTTATGGACCGATGGAACCCAATCGACAAAAAACCTAAAAGAGAACTGGAAAGCTATCAAAACGAATAAGGACTACCGAAGAGTAATGAAGGCCGTGACACGCTGACATTCGTCGGGTGCTCGACTAGGACGAAGGTTCAGAGAACAGCCAGGCCAATGAGTAGATGTCTGCAATGGTTGAGAGTAATAAAAAAATTCCAGTCATGTCTGTGGTTAGTAGTCATTCGGAGGCAACTGGCGCTGAAACGCCGCTGGTGTGTTCATACTGACGATGTTCCCGATGACAGTCGCCGGGAGTCCCTGGAAGCTGCTGGCTTACCAGTGATCAGTCAAGTGGATATTTGTGCTTTGGCTTTAAAGTCTACGTGTTGGACTTACTCTTTCTTTCTTGTCCTATTTTTCTCTTAACTATTTGACGGTGACTATTTTTCTAATTTAACATTTATTATTAATGAAGGCCGTCCGAACGGACAACTTCTCTAGATATATGGGTGGAACGGCTGCGCCCATAGCTGTTGTCATTCTGACCGCGGGTTCGATTTGTTGGTGGCATCTCTATTAAGAAGGACCATAGCGAAGTAGCTCTTGAAGCTCAAAGCTTTCTACCAGAACATTAACAGATGTATCCGGACAACCTCTAGCCATCTTTACCATTTTTGATGGTAATGTGTGGCAACGCGATAGGAATTTTTGTCTACACAAATATTCGACTTATTTACTAGGATAGTAACGGGTTTAGTTTTTAGCATTAAAGTGAATGTGATTATGGCAGCGCCATCAATAGACGGCACTGACACTTTCATTTTTTGCTGTTAATTATCGTCACTTCCCTCATATCATAAATGAAACTTCATCATACTAATTGTGCTAGGGCAATTAGAATTTTTCTTATTTATTTAAATTTAGAAAACGAAGAAGAAGAAGAAAGAAGTGCAACGTTTCATTTTGGGCAGTCGGTTCTGATAACGCCCATATAAGGAACTTTTAATAACTAGACGCCATATCGGGAAATACTCTACTTGGGGAAAAACTCCGCTTGGGTAAAATCGCGTGTGTTGGATTTACTGTTTGAAAAGCGAGCAGCTCGACGACGAATTATTTCTTTCTGCTGGTCCTTTTTTAACAATTTAGCTTGTATTTGCGGTTTGTGCTGGGTAGGTAAACCAAATCAGGCTTTTGTTTCACTCGGATAGATTCCCGCTGTCCGGTTAACTTGTGCTTATTTACTCACTTGCTGCTGTTCACTCTGTACCGATAGCGATGAATACGCGCAAGCGAAAGCGCAGGCGTGAGATTGTCCTGTGGGCCCTCGCTGACTGCGAAGTCAAGGTCATCGGATTCCTTCCCATTGTTTTAAGATAGCCCAACGGGTTTTCTTTCTCCGCTGGCTTTCGTCGCTGATTTCACATCAGCGCTACGCTGAGCTACGCAAAGTGTATGGCGGCTTGGGCGGCCAAGTCAATATGGGCCAACTGCCATTTAAGAGCTGCTTGAGTAGCTCCCATAGTAGCCGCGATCGTTTGCAGCATTTCTTGCATTTTCTTGGTCTCCGCATTACTGCTATTCAACGACTTTGCTCTTGAGCAAGCCAATCGACTACCCAGCCTTGTCTGCCTGTTTCTACCGTTTGTAAGGGTACTCTTGGAGTACGTTAACTTGGATCTGCTCGTCTGCACACGTACTTCGAGTGATCATTTGCTCCAAAGATCTGAACGGCCACCACGCAGATAGACCACTGGAACAGCCCTATTTATTTGTCGTTTTTTATTGCTCCTTTATCGACGAGCCTCTTCCTCCGCCTTCTTCCCTTTGCTGCAAACAGCGACAGTACATTGTATGTTTAATTTGTTCGCTATTTTTGCTCTAGGTGCTGTTTGTTCAGCGAGCGCACTGCTGTGAACCCCTTGGGCAACCCTGTCAAACACTGCCTTCATCAAAGACCAACAGCAACAGTGACAAAAGCAGCAGGAAAAGTCTTTCCATCAGCAGTGGCGAATGATAACAGCAAACGCAAGGGTCCTTCCAACCACCCCGCCGCGTCCGCGACTATTGCTGTCTTCAGCTCTTTTGTCCTTCTCTGGCCCTTCACGGCCGTCTTTTCATCCGGTGCCGAGTTGACTTTTCCAGTCGTCCTTTCTTCACCGCCGCCTCATCATGTCCAGACTTCGTAGGGCTACCTTCGTACTCACAGTGTCCCCAGTCAACCTCTCCTACCGTTCCCTTTGTACTATTTCGCTTTTGGTCGTCGCGTCTACTCTTTGTCGTTTTTTATTGCTGCTATTGATACCACCGCCAATAGCCAGCCACTTACTTTTTCCAATTTTGCTCTTATTTGTTTAAAATGATGACGATAATGGCGGCTGCGGGGACAGCGGATAGCACCGCTTCTTCTCCATTTTTTCTTACATTTTCCCTCTGCTATAGACGCTTCCTTTGTCACTGGCATCATTACTAGCATAATCTATTTGCTAACGCCAATGCCCTCTCGCTTTCGTTTAACTATCTGCTCTAAACCTTCCAACACATTGTCTACATCACTGTCGTTCACGCCGAGTTGATGACATCGAGACGGGGCAGACATGGTGAAACTCATCGAAGGCAAATTCGTGACGGCTGTTGATGAGGTTCGTTGCGGCTTTGCAGCAACGGTTGCACGATGGTGCTTGCTAGCGACGGTAGTATTGAGACTAGACTTGGAGGCTAAAGAGCGCAGGCAGCGCCCATAAAGCAGTTGCGGGAAGCGGTATTCGGTGAAGCTCGCTACCTCAAATTTTGTCGATATTTTTGAGTGCTCTTATAGTGGCCTGTCCGTCAGTTTTACGTTGGTCGACTCGGTTTTGTTTTTTAGGTTATCACTGATAGGTAGAATAAGCACGAAGATCTGATCCTCATAATATTTCTGTTTCTTTTATTTCCCATACGACGACTTCTCCCAAACACAGCTTTTGCTACACAAAAGTGCCCTTAGACAAATTCGACTATTGTTATATAGCTGTAATTTTTTTTGTTTAGTTTTTAAATTTAAGGTTTTCTTAGCCACCATAGTCCTACGATCTACTGCGAGATTGCTTTTAGTTACTTTATCTTCTGTGTAAACTTTCGCTCCTTCTGAGATAGCGGATTTACCGTCGTAAAACGAACTAGTTTTTTTCACTACATGTTTATTGCTTGCTAGTCGATCACTTTAGTCAAGCAGTCGATTTACTGAGCGGAATTTACCGTGGCCGTAACGCTTAATTATGCATTTTGTATGCCTGCATTAAACTCCAAAGTATAGTTAAGGACACGTTGGAACATCCTGTTAAAACGGCACAAGTTTGATCTGAAAATGAAATGGCCCTTTGTTTTATCCTGGTCTAGCTTTGACAATGTTCTTAAGCAATCGAAATGTGTTTTTGGAACGTCTAGGCGGGCGTGTTTTCTGATCATTACTAACTCTATTTTCCCCCTGTTTTTTCTTTTCAACTGTTGTTGCTCTTTAGATTGGCAGCTGTTGCAAGGCATAATACCTGATGTTTTCGTTTTGTTCCTCTTTGGGCAGCGTCGATATTGCTCGTGACGAAAAAGGTGGTGACCGAATATTGTCAACGGAATGTATAGAGTCCATGCTCGATAAAGTCGAAAGGCCTGGTCGAGAAGGTAGGCGGCACAACGGTGCAGGCGCAGAAATGAACGAGACAAGCAAAATAAAGGCCACAAGAAACAAGATCTATACCGCTATTGTCTGAGGAATGGTTGATTGAGGTGGCCCGAAATGAAAGAACGGCAGCAGAGCCAAGGAACTTCGACGACGATGTCAAGCGACCAAGGGCCCGGCAAGAACAATACATGAAAGCCGGAGTAGCCAGGCGGACAGTCATGGAAATAGCGTGCCCCCTTAGTAAAACGGTGCCTGTTGATGTTTTCATTGTCTGACCATTCTTCGCTCTAGCCTAATGCTTCACGCTATACCCCTGTTCGCTTTGTCCCTAAAGTGACCACCACGACTATCGCTACTGGCCTTGCTGCTTAACTCATCCCCGGCCTGTTTGTCCCACCCCGTTTGGGACTACAGTGTCCACCTTAGCAAACACAGACAAGCGGGCGATGGCGAAGGCGATGAATTTCATGTTATAGCCTCTAGCGAACTCCGCGTGTTTGGCCCTATCGCAGTGGCGGAATGGGCCCGTCGATCAACAGCGCTTTTGCGTGCGAGCGATCACGACGCCTAGTAACATGACTAGAGTAAGTTGCGAGGGTTTTCAGAGGGAAGGCCGTTCTGAGCTTTACCCCAACCTCCTTTTTTGCCTGCCGCCTTTACCTTTAGTGCTCCACTCCAACGAAGAAAACGATGTCTGTGCTACCCACAAAACCCCGCCGGGCACAGCGCTGGTGCTCGCATTCGCTGCATACTCTGTATCCGTCTAGTACATAAAATCTAGTGCTGTAACATTCCCATAGAGCGAAAAGAACCGGGAGAAGATATGGTCTGCGTCGTTGCTACCGTCGCTATATCTTCTAATATCTATGAGGAAAGAGAACAGCGAGGACAATAGGTCTGGCACTGCCCTTGCTGTGCAGGGCAAAACAAAACAGGTCCTACTGACAAGCCTTTCTATTCTTATATTTTAAGACAAAAACGCTTGTTGTTTCTTGATTTTGTAAGCTATAGTAGCCAGCTTGCTGCTCTACATAACTCCCCACCTTGCTAGCAGGCACTATTCGAGACTATGACAATAATTATATTTTATTAGCGCGGATGTTATTTATTACATATATTTGATTGCATGTATGCACGGAGGTACAGAGGCGGTCAGAGGTTTCAAGGATACGCTTGTAATGATAGCATTAGTATTATTATGTCAAAAAAAGGTATCGATAAAATGCCCCGCTTTCGTTGGTTAAAGGGCGACTCATGGTCGAAATTAACGTGCTACATTGTGTGTCACTATGTTTCCACAAACTAAACCTCGGAACCTTCGAATATGTATTTTAGATTTTGCAACCTCCTTGAATTAAATTAACCTGAAAACGTTTCTTTTTTTTTTTTTTCCTGAAAAACGAGAATGGAGTACCAGTGGTTGTTCGACATGTTTTGTGTTAAAAACGAAATCAAGCGCCCACAAGTGGATTCCAATGCTGTTAAGCGTTTTTGCAGACCGGGCTATGGGTCGTTTCTGAATGTACAGGTGGTGCTAACAACTTTGTAATGGGCGAGAAACCCTTGGAAATGAGCCCTCTTTCAGGCAATCTGTCGCAGTAAGTACGGATTAACACAGAAGCGAAACGGAGCGTGCTAGAAGATAACCGAATCCCGTTCGGAGAAATTGTAGAATTACAAGTTTCTCTGTAATCAAAAATCATTCTGAAATAATTATCTGGAGTTATGAAAGCTCACAGAAATGAATATGACGAAAAAGTTGAACTTCCAGAAAATTCAGATCCATCAACAAGTGTCTTGAAGAAACCTTAGCTCATTCAAGAAGGAACTTCAAGCTTTGTAGTGCAGGATTACCTACACTACAAAGCTTGAGGAGAACTTTAGACGATCTTAATTGTTAGCACATTATCACAAATGATTATGTTGTTGTTGTGTATTGCGTATACATATTGCTTTATAAAACTTATCTAATATATCCAGTAATTGAACATGAATATGATTGGCTTGTTTAAATACTTTAACATGCTCATCGTACGTAGATCAACACTTGTAGGTTTCAAAGATTTGGTTTATCGTCTAAACAATCAGCGTTGAACGTCGCTTAGAATTGCAGTAATTTCTTGTTGTTTACCTTCATAAATTAGACGAAACCCGTCTTTAAACAAATGCTTCCATCCTGTCAGATCTGTTTAGAGCTTGCAAACGAATGCAGATTTTATGAACTCAAAGCTTCTTTCTCGACCTCCCGCTGTCTGTCACTTTTAAATCTGATTTCTTTTCTATGTAAATTGTCCTGCTTGGAAGTCGTTAACTGTTGCCGGCGCTGGACACTCAGACCGAGACCGTCACCCGCGCGGTCACTCGTGGCGGCCGGATTTGACAGCAGACAGAGCCATTTTTAACATCTCTGTCTCTAGGAGCCGTACTGTTATACCTTTTGCGATCGTATATATTAGTCGATCTCGACATGACTGAGCTGACTTGCCACTTGAGTGACTTGTGACTTGTAGTCACTGTATCCGAGATATTACGTCAATGGAGAAAACGAACCACTCTTATGTCTGAGTAGAGTGTAAACAGCATGCTAAAGTTCTTCAGAGTTAGTTGCATATATTTTGCCACGTAACGTGACTTTTTAAAAAAGATACGGATTGCTAAAATTACCGTTACTGCAGTGAAAAAAAAAAGAATAAAATGTAAGAGGTTTTAAAGACTGTTTTGAGTGTATGACAGAGTCTAGATGATCTATCAAAAAAACAATGCTTTCAGATCAAGCTCTAAAGCTACGCTCTATTGAATTATGCGTTTTTCTTTTTGTACAAAGCGTCCTACGTCTCTGTCTTTGGCGGTATTGCGGCTAATCCACAGATTTCCTGCAATAACTGTATATCACCCATTGGTCGGAGGATGATACCATTGGACACATCATTGCCCATACAGTTAGTCATGAACGGATAATTTTAGCTTAAAATCTATTTTATGACCTCTATTATATATTTAATATTCTTTTTTCAATAAAAAAAAACAGTTGTATTTAATACTAACGTTCGGCTGCGATAGAATCACTTAGTTTTACAGGATATTACAACAAAAATCCATCGGGATGAATTTTCTGTAATTCGAAGTCAAAAACAAGAACTGATCCAGTAAATCAATGTATAGCGGACATCACACACATATCAGTTTGTCGTGTTGACCCCGTAGAATGGCGAAACAGCATTAATACTGTTCATTTACGTTAATCATCTAATTATAGCCATATTAGACTGCACTGATCTGGGCTGTCGTAACAACCGCGCTGTTGAACAAAGACTTATCGGGCTTCGTTTCTATTTTATGCTTACCTATAATATATATTTTAATTCTCTTCGATTCTTTTTCACTTTGTCTTCTTTCTGGGTATATCCGCCAGTTGCCCGTAAACCGTTTAGCCTTATTTCTATCATTAATGAGCGTGTCAGCGATGGGCCTACGGTGTCCGTGGTGATAATGGGAGTGAAGGCATAGTACCGTTGCGTCGAAGAGTCTAAGATGTTACGAAAACAGATGGTTTAAAGCTTGTACCCCCTTCCTACGAGCCAATTTTGCCCTTTATTGTTTTTTGTGACAAAGACAGCCTAACTCAATGACCTGGTTTGCTATTTGTTGGTTCGTCAAGAAGCCGGCCTCTATCTATAGCTCCTCTTTAAACGGATCCGAAGCTATGACGTGGAATTTGAGGGCTTTTTGAGGCCTTAGGAGCTTCAAAGCTGATCTCTATTCACTAATTATCGTGGCGGCCGGCTTTGACAACGTGTTAGCGCCGCTTTAGCAGCAACAGACGTTTCCAGTACCAGAAACGTCCCTGCGGAAGCATTATTTCGCAGCGTCCCTCCTTACAAAGGTAGACGTAGAGATAAACAGACTGACAGGTGGATTGGTTGTACACAGAAGCGCATCGCCGGTATAGCTGCAGCTACCACTTCCACGGGAATGCATGGCCGAATGTGAATGTTCCTAATGAACGAAAGGGGTAAAAGGATAGGAAAACGGTTGCCCTTTAGGTTCCTTCATAAATGGTCTGAAAAAGAGGCGCCAAAAGGGTCGCTATCCTTCAACGTAGGCCAGGACTTGTTGGATAACGCTATATGACTCTAAGAACTGTGCACACCTTCGGGCAGTACGTGGAAGAAGAAGGCCTGATGATCAAACGAGACATGGAAGTAGCGGGAAGTTGAAGGTCGTCGGGTAGAAGGGAGTCGACACACCAGCTTGCTTTGCTAAACCCTCAATGAGGGACAGGGGGTACTCGGGACTCGAAGAGGTAGGGTCATGCGGGATATTCGGCCTACAGTAGAACAAAGAAAAGAGCATCGCTACTGAAATTACTTGATAGAATGTAATTTGGCAGATTGGCTGGTCAGAAGGCTGACTGCTCGTTCCAGGTAATTTTCCCACTTTTCACTCTTACTACGACGACGCTCATTGGTTTTCTGATATTTGATTCTACTGCAAGTATTTACATATATACAATACAAAATTGTACTAGCTTTATGGAGGCCCATTAATACATTTTAGGTGGTAATTTGTACGGTACGTGCAGCTAAATAACCTTACAGGTTCAACATTTATTCGTGACGATTTAAAATGGTGTCAACGGAAGTTTGACAAATCGACGTTATTGTTATTAAACCATTCGAAAACCATCTGTGTATAAAAAATATTATATAAAAAAACAAAACCGTCGACGTCAGGTAAAGAGCAAAATTCTATGGTTCCTGTTTACTGAGTCCTGTATTTTTTCTTTAAAATCCATGTAGCATTACACTATATTGGTTTTTACAATAGAATTATCTACTGAATATATATATATATATGCAGAATAATCCGAGTCAACACATCAATCAATCCGAATCAATCAATATGGATGTCTTCTGTGCTACCTAGGCATTCTCTTGGACGGCGTTAGCACTTCACAGAAACGAGGCACCAATTCTACCGCGTTTTCCACCGGATGGCTCTTAGGAGTTCAAACGAAGCAAAACCTTGTTTTGAAGCACGCAAAATTCGCTCATTGAAAGACTCTTCTTTTTAACTTTTTAAACCCCTTTGTACCGAGCCTATCCATTCAATGTGACGGTAACCGTAGCTTGGATAGCACTAAACGCAGACACGTAAATATAGCTATGTTTTTGAATCGAGGGCTTAAATTCCAGTACTACGGAAAAGGTATGCCATGGTTGTTGGTAGCCGGCACGAGGAGACCGCAGCAGAGCAGTCGAGACTAATCGAACTCCCGTACCAGTATTCGTCACCATGACGCGATGGACAGAATGCGTTCGCGTGCCGCCTTTCTTCCTTCCTTCCTTTGGCACGTCAAGTCTAGCTGACGAACAGAACCGTTCCTCACTTTATCCCTCTGTTTAACGTCAATCGATGCGTTGACATGTCGGGTCATCATTCAGAGTTGAAGGCCGGAACGATAGCTAAGGGATCGCTCGATAGCAGGCTGTACGTAGAAGGCGATATATTCACTACAAGTGTCTGTCTTCGTGTATATAAACAACCGTTGTAAGTGACAGGCTTCAGGACAAAGTCGTGGCAAAAGCAAGAAAATACAAAACCAGATTGTCAATTAAAGTGAAGAAAGCTTGGTGCATTAACGCCAAACGATATTGGTTGAAAAGTTAGTTGATGTCATCGCCATTAACGACCATTTCTCCATGGTACATCGAGCCAACAAGCAAGCTTATAGGCTTCCTACTTTTCCGGTATACTCAATGGCCGAAGCAGCGTTCCTGCGAATATGTGGATGACTGGGTGCGCCCTGGCCAACCAGAAGCCGCAGCAGGATCAACTTAAACCCTCCTTCGACTATCTCCATTTGTACCTAACTATTATATTATTCTTGCAAAGACTGGCCATTACTCGCGCTCTGTCGGGTTTTTGTTGTTATGGCAGTGGGATCATAAAAACGCCAGGGTTTTCGCTGTGGTTTAACTTCAAGCCTCGGACTTAACCCTGTAACCGGTTGCCCCAGTGAGTCGGCAGTTACGTTATCTGGCAGCAGTCGAGAAGCAATAACCGCTGCCATACGAGCAGCATGAACCGCCGTGATACGACTCAAAGGAGCCCAGTGGTCTTGTGCAGTTGGGCGCAATGTCTTTCAGATAGCCGCAGTTGAAGCAACACGCTCTTATAAATAAAACTCAGCAGCTAGAAACGGAATATACAGTAAATACATAAACTGAGCAGTCCATCTTTTTCAGTACCGCTGTCCTAAGAGGGAAGAAGAACCTAGGAAACAGGTTCGTACAACCAACGATTTATGGTGCTTGCCAGCCAAACAGTCATCACCCTCATCTAATATCAGTATCTTTAGTTACGGTGCTTGACGTGCGACTGTGACTATGGGCGGCCGCCCCCGCATCAAGTTTGTCCTGCTTAATATATAATAACGTTTCAGCCAGCTTATAGCAAAAAGGACAGCGTCATCCATCGGAAAACGATTAAAGTAAAGTACCAAATCTCCGCTCCATCTGGTTAATTAAATGAATACATTTTCTAGGCCATTGAAAGATTTCTAACATATTTATGAATACGTTCATTAAATGAGGGCAGAGCAACAGAACCATAAATATGTTTCTGAGAAGACGTGTCGCGCCTGATGTGGTTATAAACTTCACATAGATTTTGCTCGCTCGAAAATTAAACGTGACATCAGTCGTCGACCGCTCATTATTTCGGCCAGTATACTGAGACGGGCAAAAGTCCAGGTACCCCTGCTACATGTGTGTTGGGCAGTTAAACCTGCTTTATGTCATTATAATTGATTAGTATCTCTTGCTATTTCTAAACACTTTGACTGTTAAGCCAAGTATATGCAGAGTGGTGCATATAAATTGAGAACTTCACTTGGGCTTCTTTTTTCTAAAACAAAAACAAATCTTTCAACAAAATTTCTTTAGATATGTTAGAGGTATCATTGTTGGCAGTCATGTTTATTCAATATAGCTATTATACGCTGAAATCACAACTGGACGTAAAACACTGCCTAATCGTTCTCTAATCTCCGAGTGACATTTTAATAGTAACTGTGTATCAAGCAAGATTTGCAGGTGTGACTTTGTTGAAGTGTAACTCGAATACGTTACATAGGAAAAATTTCAACAAAGCTAACTTTTCGACGGCCCCGAGGTCTGAAAAATGCCAGGGCTCAGAGCGGCCAAAAAGTTCAAAAGGTACGAAAAAGCGTAAAAGTTTAAATTGTTGACGCTTATCTGGACAGTCGAAATGCCACGACCGTTTCAAAGTAACTAAGGGAAAAAGATATGCTTCGTTTTGAAACGGTCTTGACTTTTTGTGCCAAAATCCTACACGTATCGAAAATGGCTTGTTCAGTCGGTTTGGTGAAGTGACTCTTTCCAAATCTAAATACTACCGACAACCATTCGGACTGCGTCATAAAGGTCATAAAAAAAAAACCGCATAAAAACTGGCAATACTGTAGACCGTCGACCAAAATTAAATTTCTCATCTTGGTGGAAGTGAGTCGAGCATGGAAAGATTAGTTAGCAGACTTTATTGTAGTTGTTTACTCTACAGATTTCAAAAGGGACGTGACAAGTTTGCTGTTTTGCTCTTGATAGAGATCGATAGGGTATATCATGAGTAGCATATGAGAAACGCGTGCTCGTCACGAGAAATCAAAATTGACGCTGATTATATATATATATATATATAGGACGGTGTAAATAATACATATATACCACTTTGATGTTGTGATGTAGGTTTGTGTTGCGCTCTATGTAGTAATAGTACTTTCGTTCCTTGCGTTTGTTTCGTATTGTGTTTGCAGGAGAAAGAACAAATCGTTGTAGAACAGAACGCGTTGTTCCGCGTTGACGAATATGGCTTTTTCATATTCTGGAAAAGTGAAGGGAAAGACGGCCAGGTGTTAGAGCTCTCTCAAGTAAACGACATCCGGCAAGGAGGTGTTCCAAAGGTGAGTATCACAAACAAACGAATTTTACATGTATACCGCCCCATATGGAAGAGCAGCTGCAGAATACGCCCGCGTACTTAAACGCACACATAGAAAGTTAAACCATACTTCACCCTTGTAAGCTGCTCCCCATCTGTATTAACAGTAATAATGATGACAACAAAGACCCGTAAGAAAAAGCAAGATGTGACCAAAGTTACGTTTGGAGCAGGCGGGCAATGCGCAGAGGCGCTCGCTACCAGCATTACCTAATGTGACATGAATGGCCTTTTAGAAGGACTTTTACGCGAGTCACTTGGTGTCCGTACGGAGGAGAAAGCCTCGTCAGGACCGTAGATGTCAAGCGTGACATTTTTTAATGCTGAAGTAGAAGACCAGCGTTCGTATATACAGTCTGAGCCATCTGGATTTTGGCAGCAGCTGCTGTCTGGCCGAATATTGAGCTATCGAAAAAACGATTCTAAAACAATATTATTAGACTAGACATCTATCGTTTTGGTCAATTAACTTCTGGAATGATTCTGTTAATACCATAATCTTAACTATGTCAGACTTCTGTCGTTCCCGAGCGAAAAGTTGTAACCGATGATTCCTGCATCTCTTCACTAAAACTATATAGCACTATTAAAGGTGTTCTGCACAGATCGGAACGAATAATCGTCTGATGGTGCAAGAGTCGGGTTATAGTGCATATACATTAAAGCTTTCGATTCAGGTTCTCTCAATTTTTGTTGGGTAGCAAAAAATACAGCCATTGTCATAATAGTACAGAACGATGCCCTTTCCGTTCACTAGCCCCAGTCGATGTTTTTCTATGATTTGTTGTTATACTATTAGCAGTTGTTGGCAGTACATAGTTTTTTCCAGCCAACAGCAATCTATAATACACGATTTGTTATCAGTGCCACCGAACACGTACTAGCGCTCCTTATCGATTTGCTTCGTCCCGGATTGTATAGCACACGTTTTTTTATTTTTTTCTTCGCTTGCACAGTATGGTCGTACGTTGCATCAGCCGTAATCAACCGCTCTATAGATAGCTTGATTTCGTCGAGATTCTGTAAAGTCTCAAATCTGTTTCTGTAGAGATCGAAGATCTTTTTTTGCATTAGTTCGAGCTTTTCCATAGCCAGCTTTTTCTAAATAGTTCTTTTTTTGCCGCCGATGTTTATTTTTTCGACGGTATCGCGGCTACTAACCTCTGGGTCCTTCGCAGTCCTGCAAGTGAGCATCCTTTACATCTACAGAGCGAAAATGAACTAACTTTGGATCGATTCCTCCGATATTCACCATGAACAGCAGCAGCATCTTCTTCATGAATCGGGACGGCGTCTGTGTTTTTATTGCAATAAAAGTCCAATTAAAGCGAACTTTCCTGGAACCTTACTTTAAGCACGCCATCCTCTGATGCCCAAACATCCCACAACAAATCTCAACACATCTGCTACAACTCAGCGCAAAGAATCTCAGTTATCAAACAAGATCAACACAACTCAATACTTTTTCGACAACTAAATATAAAAAGCACCCTGGTTAACTCTACTGGTGTACAGTTTGGATGGCGTTCTGGGCGGTTACGCAGAGCTGACTGCATCTGATATACTATTTTTTTGTTTTGCTATGCGTGTCGTATGGACTGCATAGGGTATATGTGAACTATCTGTGATCTCTGAGTGAAGATCATAACATCTTATGTATTTCAAGAACCTTTAGATATGTAGAAAGCAAAGTCTACCGGGGGATTATAAGAGTCGTGGAAACGTTCTTACGAATAACGTTCGTCCATTCATTTTTAACGGTATATCTACAGGGAGAGCTAAGTTTACAAAGACGTGCTTATTTACTCTCTTCTAGGTTGTCGGAAACGTATTGACCGGATAGATGGCTCTGAAGTCTCCTATCGCCTGCGTCAACTTGGCGTTTTATCATTGGCAATCCGAATTTTTAAGTGTGCAGAAGAAAATCGTTGGAATGGCCTTTATTCAGGCTTAGGATAGGGTGTATTGGAGATGACTGAAGTTTCTGTAGAAAATCGTTACATTTTTCAATTTTATGACAGTAAAAAAAAGGAGCTGAAACATTATTCAAGCCCATTGACAAAAGCGGTCCGAAAATACTTCAGTCACTTCCGTTCGATGCTTCTCGTAGTGGAAGAAGTTGTTGAAACTATTACGAAGATCGAGGAACATCGCGAACAAACTTAATCTCCCCCTATAAAACACCATTTTGAAAAGGCTGGTTATAAAAAAAAGTTTGATCTTTGTATGCCACATGAATCTACTCGATCATTTTTCTGTCTGCCAAACTTGGAGATTGAATGAAATCAATGGCTGATGACGGCTGTTGAAAAGTAAACCACCTACGATAACGATTTAAAGAAAACGAGTTTTACAATTTGTAACAAAGTCCAGATTGACACCAGAGAAGAGGTGATGCCACGTATTTGGTGAGGTTCGAAAGTAATCATTCATTTTTAACCGCTCCTGCCTGAAGACACATTGAGTTCGAATTTTTACTGCCAACAACCACCAATAAAAAGAGCGATTGTAAGCAGTGAACAGAAGAGGACTTGTTTTCGGTCATGACAATGACAGATCATACGCATCTTTAGCCAGCCGGAAAAACACGAGAGAACTTCAATGGGAAATTTGTATGCATCCGTTTTAACATCCGAATTTTGTTCCGTCAGTTTACTGTACGTTTCGGTCTCTGTGAAGTTCGCTCAATCGTGTTCGCGCAGTTTCAATGGAGGGCTGGCTGCAACTATCACATGTTACAGTTTTTTTTTTCCCCCCAGAAACTACACAAGTTCTAGAGTGATAGAGTTATGGTCTAAAAGGAAAAATCGCATTGAAGATCTAGTTCAGTAACATTATCTTAAAATATAAAACATGTTTAGCTTAAACAGCCAACACTTTCTGGACACCCTAGTGTATAAATATCTGATAGTGGCCAATTTCGTGGTCTGTACCAAGAACGCGGCGGGATTATGATTTTTTTTTTTGGCGACTTTTGGCAATCGAGTAGGTTGCCAACTAATGCTGTGATTTTGATTATAATACTATTTTAAAAAACATTTCACTTCGCTGCCGTATTAATAAGCCCAAAAGTTTATAGGGCTTTATGCGTAATGGCTATGCAGTCTAAATGTATAGTATAAAGTCCACTATGCAACAATACAAAATGTATATTTTAATTACGGGCTTCAGTATGTAGTAAATCCGCGACAAGTCATATTGACTCCACATTCATCGGAGCATCGACGTCCTTAGCATTGATTACTTTCAGCCTCCTTATCATTTTTGCGCTTCTAAAACCTCATTTAACCTAGTTTAGCCTCCATGCGTCCACATGGTCGATACTCTACCGTAGGACTAACTGGAGGCACAATTCTGTCAAACATTATTTTATAATGGAGAGCACCAATACACTCGAATGGTGAGTCCTTGCATATGAACGAACAGCTCACAGGCAAGTCTGTCAACGGAACAGAGACCATACCGTGCATATCGAAGTGCACGTGAAGGTTGGAAGGCGCGTAAGTAAAATTCTACAATTATATAAGACAGGTGGTGATTGTACTTCAGTCCGAATTTCAGGACTCATGAAGATAAAACTGGTCGTTCGAATATTGTACGCAGATCCATTAGAAGTTAACAAAATTTTGTAGCAAGCTGGAGTCGAGGGTTACGTGGCACGGGAATAAGTCCGGCGTATTACAGAGCATCATGCAGGGAAGAATCTAATAGATGAGTCTAGCAGAGGTCAGTCTGGCAACATATAGGATCCAGTCGGTTGGTCATTGTCGAATTAGGGAATTCGCAATGAGAAAACAAAAGATCAAGAGTAAATGGCAAAAGGCAAGATGAAACGTAATTAGATCCAGATGCGCAGAAATTACGTGGGATTAGAAATGAATGAAAAAAAAGTTGAAGCATGGTGTGAGTATGGATGGGGCGATGGTGCGAAAAAAACGTTGAGGGCTAAGAAATCAAAAAGGTACGAGTTTGAAGATACGGAAGGAATATATATACCGGCTTTTAGTGGTTATATTAAGGATATGAACATGTGCATATATAAATGCCGCTCTTTAGAAACTCAAGTTTGAAAAAGTTTCAATCATACCCGTTTAAATAGGCCGATAAAGTCAAGCAACTTCTTAGCTTGCCAAAAAACAAAAAAAAAAAGTAACACTTTGCTGTTTAGTAAATGTCTGTATGCATTACTAAGCATGGACTAATGATACCTATTATACAATGTACGGTAGGACACTCGACTTAATATTGCAAAATCATGTTTAGTCTGCATTTGGGCGAACCGTTTATTCTTTATCACGAAACCTCGACGTGCTCTAAAGCTAAAGAAAAGTCTAAAAACACAGACCGTAGCTGGATAGCATGACAACAGAAGCTGGTGAAAGTCGAGAGAAATTTGGGCAGTGTCTTTCTGGTCATGGTCGCTCACTCGGGGTCGTCCGCATCCCAAAGTGCAATTATTTATGTGGCTGTTCAATTGCTTTTGCTTCTTGCTGTTCACTAGACTGAGATATGGCATGAGCCCTGCACAGGTTTTAATTTGCTTCTACCGTCAAACACAAGCAGGGTCAGTAGAGGCGATTTAAATTTATTTGACCTTACCGATATAGGGAAGGCCATCCAGGCCTTGGGGAATTGGCGGAAGCTGAGTCAAAATAGAATACAGATTCTGAAATGGGGAATGCGTATCGATGCATGCTTACGCCCAAAGTTATTGGAGTAGAACCAGCGACAAAGGGAACGGTAGGACTTCAAAGCAAAAGCAGAGGAGCTACCTGAAGAATTATGCCTGAATCAACAGGATACAATATATCTGTAGTTGAACTAATCAGTCGATAATCGATTTGGATCTGAAGCGAGAAAACAAAGCCTTGAAATTTCAACCTTCTTCTCGTTCTTGGTGGTATCACAATGACTGATTATATTGTGGTAAATATTTATGGTTTATAGTGCATGGTAACGTTTAAATTACTATGGTCAACTATTGACTTCCAAACTTCTCGTTCTTAGACCAGCTCTGAGACCAAACTTCTCGATCTTCATTTTAATAAAGATATAATGACCTACCCTCTATCGGTTTATAAATGCGACAGCTTGAAGTGCTGGGATTATCAAAATCGAGTTGGACACTTTTTACACTCAAAAGGTAGTTTTAACGATAACTAGGCATTGACAAAAATCTGGGTATGCGTCACATGGGTCTAATATTCGTTTTAAAACGTTGGACATTGTCTACAGGCAAGCTATATTACCACAGCGTGCGCTCTGCTTTAAATTTGCGACAAGAGAATATGCATAACGTCAACGCACAGAGTTGTGCTGTTTGACCACGAATTCTCCGGTAGGGGTAAACGGGGAATTTGTCCCTTAATTCTGTGGTGCTATGTATGCCCTTTTCGCCCTAGTCTTTCTGGTTGGCGTCGGCTTAAGGAAATGGTGCTGTTTTCTAACCTACAAATATACTGCGTAAAAAAATGTTTGATGGCCGATGCACCCGTAAACTTGTTCGATGGTCATACCGCTACGTGTTCTTACCATGTGTACGAAGCCTAGTCGGGTTGTTCAGGCGTTTGACCTTGCGAGTTGACTCTGGAATCAAACGGCCGATGACGACGACGACGACGACGAAGTTAGCGGGCTGCACCAGAAAAAGTTAGAAAAGCAGAGCGAAGATCAGACTAGAAATTATAAATCGCTAAAACTCTAATAGATAGAACGGAAGAAATAGTCCGGTCGGCTTCTACACCCTGGCCAATTATTGCACCAAGGCGAAAACGCTAAAGCATATAGTCAAATAGAAGACGTACCGGATAACCGTTTGACTGGCGGCGATACATGGTGAGTTAAGCTTTTATAAGTCAATGGCAATTTTCCGGCCCATGAGTGTAAGCAGAGGCGGTCACCATTACGAGCAGTTCAGCGCCCGCGAGAGCAGGAAGAGGAGAGTCTGTGAGTTCCATTCCTACTATCTTTCCTCGACACCCTTCATGTCATCTAATTGGCAACCGTTAGCTCTCAGTGGTTTTTCGACATACAACTGCAGCCCTGCAAAGCCTCAATAACTGCCTCTGCCCTAAAAAGAAAGGTTTCGCCTTTTCAGACCTAGCCCGCACAGCGAATAGGAGGTGCGAATGGAAAGAAGAAACTTGGGGAAGCAGCTATGAACATCATTTTGCAGTAGCAGCTCACGCGCAATATTAATCCCTTTCTTTTTCTCTGGAAAGGGAAGACTACCGTACTTGACGGTACGGAGTCGCTAATAGTCGGGTACGGGATGAAGCTGCTGCCTTCATAAGAGCAAAGGGCGTCGTACCAGGTTAATGGTCCATTAAGTGAATTGGCATGTAATAGCAAGCGAACCCAGTCAATTGCAGAACTCATTCTGCGTATGGGTCGACCTTCGTGTACGTCCCAATAGCATTATAACCAGCATTGCCGTCAGGAGTTCGGTCGTACTGGGTTACTACAGAGGTTACTGCAATACTGCTTGTTTTGTGAGATGCCTAAAACAAGCTTTCTTGAAGCTGATAAGTCAAATGTCGGTTTAATACCATACGCGGACAAAAACAAGATACACGAACACTTAAACATTTATTATACGCCCGACTTAATTGCAATAAAAGCAAGAATTATATTGCATCCACCAAACCCCAAACGGCCAGATGGTATATGTTACAAGTTAATTCAAACATTAACACCCGCATGAACATTATAGATTTTCTATCCGCAGAACTTTTCTAAAGCTAAGTTAACGATCGTACGTTACAACAAAGGCACATCAAATATGATTTGGCTCTCGTGATTTTTATTTAGGCGTTCAGTATGCTGTATTCGCGTGCCTTCTTATATACA
>NW_019213591.1:0-99064 GCF_002532875.2 Varroa jacobsoni | reverse complement strand
CTGTATATATATATATATATATATATATATATATATATATAGTAGAAGTAAGAACTATGTAGCTTAATGTGCAAGCCGTCTACTTCTCCGCTATTTGAAGTGGAAAATAAATAAAGAACTTACGTTGTTAATTTGTCCATTTCATGACAGTAATGAAGAACGACATCGCTCCTCCCCACTCGACCGTTGCAAGCAATTTCGACGGCTACAGAAGGTCGGATAGAAGGGGGTGATTTACGAAGAATGTTGCTATGAGGCTACCGACTTTTTGCTTTCGCCGTTTCATCCGTCCTACCGCCCCTTTTTTCCATATCGGCGAAAAAGGGTAGTAATTGTGGTAGTGCGCGTTATGTGTGCCTTGACTACAATGACGCCCCGAAAATTTCCTTACTACTATGCAGTCTACTATTTTATAGACTGCTACACAAAAAACGGTGGAGACGACGTAAATTTTTTTCGTTATTTTGTCTTGTCGGAGATATGTAGTAATGTTGCGTGAGACAACAAAGTGCAGTTCTGCTTGCCATTAAATATGAATTAACTGTAGTGAATAAAGTTATAACAAAAAGGGTTTTCCAAGTTACTATAATAGTGACTACGCAGTAGGTTATTGCCTTGTAATAGGCTATTGCCATCACAGGATCTACCAATTTGAAGCAACGCTTATCGGTACCATTGGGCATATATATTCTATGTGTTCAAGATATTCTGCTAAAATTTGATGGTAACTATTATATGTGTCTACATACAATGCCTTGATTTTTCATCATACGTACATGCTTAAGCAATTGTCTATAATAGATGGCTAGAAAAACGACTGTTGTGAGATACACAGTTCGTGTGCTCGGTCGCGAATGTTTGTGTCATGATGTTGCTATTGTTTGCACTTTTGTTTGATGTCGTCGATGCCATACACGCAAAAGACCGATAGGTCCTACTATGGTCGAGGTCATGAACGTCGTTCCTATCCAAAAGGAATGGCCGGACAACCCCAGCGGAAGTCAACGTCATAAACAGAAAATATCGTAGAACAGCCTATATCACTAACTGGTTTGCCGATCGCTATCTACCCTAAGTTTTTCAAAAAAGCGATAAAGAGGACGATTTCAGTCAACCGACACCATGGCGCCGGAGCGTCTGGCGCCAGCAAACTCACTTCGTCCAACCCGAGGAAACCCTTTCCAAAGCAAGCCAGCCAGGCAAACAGGCCGGCCTTATCACTCTCCGCACGTTCTTCAAGGTTAAAACGTGCACAGGAGGAGCTCTTCGCCGTTTGTTCGTCGATCCTTTTTGCTCTTTTTCAGACAGGGAAGACTTCGAAAACGCAGGCAAAAGTTGGAGATGCGAAGACCCCTCGGAAGGCCGATATCGGCAAAGCAAGCTTAGATTTGGCTCAGTTAATAGGCATACGACGGCAAGGACGACGTAGAAGTAAAGGAACGGCATGACTATTGATGCCGAATCGTACGGAAAAATGAACAATCGAACGACAGGCAGTCTCCTGACTAACCTGCTCCTTGAAGTCACAAGCTTCGACGTAACTTTTCGGATTGGTAAAGTTAGGTAGACCGTCTACTACAAGTGTTGCTGACCTTAAATAAGTAGAAGAACACGACGAGAGGGTGTAGCAACAGCAACTTTAGGACTGTTTTTGCTAGCTCCACCACTGGCCTGGCAAGGCAACGTAGAGGGAAATACAAGGACGGACACAGCAGCCATTGCTGCATCCGTCGCTTCCGCCGCTATCGCTGGACTGAGTGCATGATCACGTATCGTCCCGCTCAGTTGTAATGTGCGCAGATGTGGGATTAAAGCAAGAGTTGCGTTTCGTGCCTGCTACGAACCATAAGATGGATGGTGTCGTCCTTATTCAATAAAGAAGCGACGAACGAGGCCAGCCGTCTTTAGAACAGAGGACTGCAGGAAAATAGAAAGGACAGAAGTAACGAGATATTAGCAGGGACCGACCGAAGAGTAACTGGACGTGGACTCAAGACGGCCATACAAGTTCGGCTCTGCAAACTGGATCTTGGATGGGTTTTAGTCCATCTCTGCTAAGCGAATCGAGACCTAATTATCAACAGCGCTGCTTCTGCTACCGCTGCTAGAGTGGGCTTAAGGGCACGAAGAAAAGCCTACAGCACATCAGTGTCCCGTTCACCAGTCACTCTCAAAAGACGCGTGCATTTTGGATTGCAAAAAGAATTATTCGAAAGATGGTATAGTACATCGGTGTGTGTGTTTGGAGCTCGAGATTTTTACATACATCGAAAATTATTACGAAGTTTCGGTGGTTCCTGTCGTACTATTATTACCACTGTTAAAAAATAAGACAGCCTTAGAGAAACAGCAGCATGAAAAAACTCCACAAATGCGCGCATTTAACTTGATGCAGGATCAAGATACACAATATACCTTCGAAGTTCTTATATAGAAGTTTATGGTTCAGGTTCAGATATAATATCAAATGAAGCTGATATAGCAATTGCTTAGCTACGAGTGAACAAAACGAGCCATAAATATTGCTTTCTTACCGCTTAAATAGATCGATGTATCGTCCGAACGTGCACGAAGATAATATATACCTCCTAGGAATATTATTATTGTTTTGCTGCTATTCATATTGGCCGCTTGTGAATGATCTGGTCGTCGAACGACTACTAAAGTTTCCCCGATGGCGATCAACTTAAAAATTGTTGGCCTTCGTTGGCGTTCCTACTGCTTTTGCCGCTTCGGCTATAGCAGGGGTCAAATTTTTAAAATTTTGCTATACGGCCGCAGTAAAACCTCGTTGACGCCGTTACCATTCGCGGCTTACTTCTAACAAGTTGCAAGTGGCAAGAAATCTTTCGAATAAGCACAGGCTATTGTGCGACTTCGCTTCTTCGTTTTCTTTTTCTGTGGTGATGTTCTTCGCTTCCCACAATCACTATCTTGTCCCTGCGTCGACCTGAGTCCTTTTGCTTCGGTATTTTCTATCTACGCCTGAGCGATTCGCTGGAATTTAAATTCTATTCGCCGAGTTAGGTTAAAGCGAAGGTCGAGTTGGGTCGCTTTAACTTTGCTTGGCTTTGCTTTATGCAATGCAGAACCACTGGAACATCGGCATGATGGTGGCATGAAGTGATCGATGTGGGGGCAGGGAAGTTATTATAACAACTAATTGCTTTTGGCCAGGACTGACCTATATTCTTGGCTTGCCCGCCTCCCTTCTCTTGCCCGAAAACCGTGAGCTTCCCGAAAGCCGCGTGCGACCTTTAACGCACGAGGCTTTCATGTGGTAGCACTTCTTCCTATCCTACAACATCCAGTCCCCTCCATATCCTCTGCTACGGTTCTTGCTGGCTGTCAACAAGGAGAAAAAGGAGACAAAACGGATGACGAGATGATATTAAGCAACAACGAGCCCGTTGGGAGTGATGACAGCAAGCCTGTCAGTGATGGCGGCGGCCGCAGGCCAACAAATGAAGAGTGCCGAAACTGCAGTAAGTCTTACCGTAGAAAAGTAAGGTTTAGCTCATCAGCTTCGGCTCAAGCTCGGCCAGAATTGCTCCGTTCAGAGGCCAGTCATTGCCACTAGTCGTCCTTGGCAGATGAGTAGAATGATGAAGGCGAAGACGAGAATGAGACCAAAATAGGACTAGAAGCCCACTCTTAACATAAATAATGAAAATGACGTCGCGGGACATCCCGTGATCGTAGGAGGAGGACAAACTGTTTCATCTCTATGGTCTCTTTCCTTCCTGCTTTTTTTCTCTCACTTAAGTGAGTCTTTTTGAATGTGTGAGAGCGTTTGCGATAACTATTCGGTGCCTGCCTCACCATCTAAAGGCGTATAAACACTTACACACAGAAGAGGGGCACACTCACCCACGTAGACAATATATGCAGATTATTTCAAATAAAGAAACCGATGACGACTGAGACGCATAGATGATTTTTAGATAAGAGCTACATGATATATTGTAAAAAATATACGAATCTCATTTCTTATACAAAAGGAAATGTGAACATAACTCTAACAGCAATAGTAGAACGGACGGAAAAATGAGCAGAACGTAAAAAACTCATCAGGTAGATGTCATGGTGGCTGAACCAGTTAGTGTAAAAGGACCCTTCGTTTAGTTACTTTCCTTAAAATAACCGACTTCCAAGATATCATTGGTGCTTAATCATGGTGGCGACTCGGGGGTGCACCAAAATCGCTGGTAAATAGGCGAGTGGGTCGAATGAGGCAACACAAAACCTCAGATCAACAGATTTCCTAGTACTTCGCTAAGTATGGGCTGAAAAAGCAGTGTTTCATCCCTTAAGCTAGTCGACTTTTATCTGTATTCTTAAGAGTAGGACCGTTTTTGCGGATACTCTCGAATCTCTCCCAGCAATTATAACAAATATTTGCTCTGTCGGTGTCCTCATCTTTGCCCTTTGTCTCTCATTGCGTTCTTTTTTGCTTCAGTTTCCCTTAACTCCACGTACGGTCCACTCATCTTTATTAGGATTTTTCCTTCGCCCTTAGAGGAAAAACCCTTCTTCCGTTAACAACTAGTGCCTCCCTGTTTTCGTGACCTTTGTCCCATCCCCGTCCCGTCGTCGCTAATCGATCCGCGTATCCCTGCGGCATTTTTCCTGTGGCACGACAGATGTAGTGGCCGCATTAAAAATTCTATTTGTTCGTGTAGTTTCGTTCTTTATTTCTCAGTATTTGTCGCCTATCTAGCCACACGTCATTTAGCTAGCTATTGAACATCATTTTGCTTTATACTTTCAATACTTCAATTCTTTCCAACGACGGCAGTCTGCTTTATTTTTTCTAGAACCGCTGCCGCCCCGCCGCGTTTGTGTCCTCACGTTGCATCCTTTTCCTTGGAAACGTTTGTGTCGTATTACTCCACTCGTATATTTCCATGATCGCTCGCTAGCAGAACGTACTGGACGAAAGCAGCTAATCGACGCTGGAAAATCGTGTGACTCCAACACTGATGAAAAGCGTGACGCCGATTGCGGGCGGCGGAACATAAACAACTATTTTTGCTGCTGACGTTCTAACTTACGTACGACAATGGTATATTAAGGATATTGGTCTACTTATCATTAATTTGAATCACGATCGATCAAACTCGCGTGTGTGTGATACACCTATGATTATGGCAAAGAGACGGCGTAAACGACGATAACAAAAACAATGATCTAATAGCAATAGTCAATACAAACGAGCTAATAACTTTATTTTACATACATTTACACTGTTGTCTATTCTAGTGAAGAGATTATGCGTAGTAGTAGAAGCTACTTGAAAGCAAAATTGGTAAGCATCCCCGACTGATCGTTCGACTGATCGTTTGGTGTTCGGACTATACACGCGCACCAATAAGCGCTTGTCGCAAGTTTCGCTGTTCTCAACATCGAATTCCCATAAATAGGAACATTCACTGTCTGTGTCGGTTTACTTACATTGTACCACCTACAATTGTTGTCGCCATTACCGCTTTTTCGAAGTCGTTCTACTATACACAGTGTTGAAGTGTATGGACGCTTTGTCGTTCTATTGCTGTACTACTTTACGGCATTGCCACCTGGTGGTTTTCTGGCACATTTAGACTGATACGATCTAAAGCGTAACATGCGTTCCGCATTAGTCCATCGAAGGTTTAGTTAGCAGGTTAATGGAAAGCTATACATTAAAAAGTAATAGATGAAACTTTTTTCCTATGTGCGTTCATTAGAAACACTACACATTTGTTGACCTGCTTCAGTGTGTATGACCCGCTGCAGGACTATGCTACCTGGTACCAATTGAGAGTACTGGTTAAACAATGAAGTTGAACTTCGCCTGCTTTCAGTTCCTTCCAGTTTTTCTCTTCTCGTTCAGAATGTCGATGGCTTACGCTAAGTTATACAGGCAACGCTGACAGACGCTTGATAATTTAACTGGTGGTGAAATTAGGCCCGCAGAACGAGACACCATAAGTTACTCTTCGAATATTGCAACACTCCTTTTTTAATCCACCAGCATTCAATCTTTGTTCTTTTTTGATTAACAGTTCCGCGGATCTTTTCTCTACGCGAAGCGGAAGAGCAACCAAGTGTGTACGTATTTTCGTATCCTACTATCTAACTCTCCTATTTTAACAACAACTGTTTTGGTCCAGGGTAGCAATAGATGAGTAACGATGATAGATGACCATAGCCCTATTCCAGGTCCTCATGTGTTCCTTTGGACGACCCCCGGCAAACGCTTCTGTAAAATGCTAATTGAAAACTGGCTAGCTATGGCCTTCTGCAATGGAGTATCCGTTAGCGAGGGGCTACGGGAGAGGCAGATACAGTAGCTAGGCTTTGTTGGGTAAACTGTAGCTATTGAAAAACAGCCTTGTCAGCGAAGCTCTACCAGGATTCTTAGTGTATAAAGAGTATCTATATATATATATATATATATATATATATATGTACAGTTTGTTACTGTGTTCGATATTTTTAACGGTAACAGCAATGGTTCGTCACCGTCTAGTTATTCTAGCTAGTATAAAGCATACATTAATGCGTAACAAGGTCGTAAACGGTCGGGGGCTGCTATCACCAGTCCTCGAAATAGATAGTAGATGAGTCGCCATCGAATTGGAGAACTGGAAAAGACTTAATAAAATATAGAAAGGCTTTCTTTTTAAGGATTAATGTGGCTAAAAACTAAACTGATTGAACCTCCAGTTTTTATAAATAAACCTACAGTAAAACACTTAACATACTCCTGTGTTAAGCTATAGGCCAGTTTACATAAATCTATCCTATAAACAGCAGATAAGAGATTGGCGCCGTCGAAACTTAAGTTAGGGTACTTAAGTTGTTAGACATTGATTCAGACCGACCGGAAATGAAACTAAGGAAAGTAGGGGCCCTCGGATGATGGCGATTGTCCGCGAAAAACCCACAACCTACGGGATACTAGAGGAATGATCGAGAGCAGTAAACTGAAAGGGAGCAAACAGAAGAAAGAAAGTCGCTGGCTTCGGCTTTTGCCCCTTTAAACCCTCCATTTCGTTATACTCGGATTTCAGATGAGTAGGATTCTACAGGCAGCCGTCGCCGGTCGCTTGACTACCGGATCTTGGCAACCTGATCACGTGAGCAGCAAACGCAGCTGTCAGAGTAACCAACACTCCTTTTTCATCTTCCGAAAGGAACACCCACGCTGATCGTGAGACACGGGTTGCCGGCAATCGGATCTAAATGACGATGACGTCGACGCGGAAATGGAATGCATCTCGAACGCTCGAATGCAACTGCTACCGCTGCTGCGCGTTTCTTCTTCGTTTTCGTCCAACTATCGCTCCCATACTTGGCCTTTAATGTTTCCGTCAGTCGCTTGATCTACGGCGCTGGTGTTGCTACGTCAGGCATGGTGGCCTCTGGAGAGCAGCGTAGAGGCGGGTGGGGGGAAGGGGGTCCGTGCGCTTAAAGGAGTCTTTGGCAGCTTGCCCTTAAAAACTACTTGCTTTTCGCCTAATCAACAAGATAATTCGCAGTGAAGCTTGAGAGAGGAACTGACAGAGTATGCAGTTGACTCGGCGGAATTAAAGCCAACCGGCGAGGCTGTGCCTTGGCCCTCATGAGGTAGACATACTTTGGCGATACTATCGGAAATGAACTGTATTACTCAAGCCTTTTGGGAAAAACAAGCGTGTTGAGCTGGTAGATGCCGAATCAGCCCTTTCACGTACGTTATAGTCTCATATGTTACGTTCTTTTTTGTCATAAAGAAAGTGATGAACAGATGCGCGTACCCATTATAATAAGAAAACAGCACTTCACGGATCAAACGGATATTTCGTGACCACTTGACTCGGATACATTTAATCCGCGGTAGCTGATCTCTCGTTGCTCAATGAAGGTGCCCTATGACGATTCCTTTGTCATAGAAGATCAAGCCGAGCCAAAATATAATGGAACTAATCGAACACAAGAAAGAGGAAGATGACAAAAATACAAATGTATCTGTTGCTTAGAACTAGAAACTAACACACGCTTACCCCCCACATAGACGCACACGTCTTCTGTTTCCGCCTCTTCGACTCAAGGTCGTTAGGTCTCTATATGAAGCCCGCTACAGATATTGTGTAGCTGAAATCGTGTGTGCCTAAGCATTTGAGCGCGTTTCTTTTTTTCGAACCTGAAAAGAAGGGAAGAGCAAAGTGATCGTCTATTTTATTCTCGCAAACAATTTTCTCACTTTTATCCCTAGGAGTCGCTTTCCATGATGGACACGTTTGATAGCCTTAGATCGACTTGCCGGCAAAGGACTACGAACCGCTCTGAAGATCACCCGGATTAGAAGCTCTGAGTACAGCCAGGTCAAGGGCCTGCTTCGACCAGCTTCGCTCCTTCATCTTTTCGTGCTCTCCTCCACGTCCAGGAAATGTTCTCGCTGACTTACGGATGTTTGTCTCAGCTCTTTGGTACTCACTCTTTGCCGATTTATGTTGCATTCACCGTTCGTCTTCTCTGTGTTGCCTCGGTTCCCTGCATTCATTTGACTGTACAAATCCGTTTCTTTGCCACAAGAGTCATACAACGGTCGTAATTTATTAGGCTTCCCCTGTCAATAATGCTTTTTTGTACTCTCTCCCGCGTGAGTTGGCTGGGCCGCCCTGCTGTATCGGAAGCCGGCCTGAATTAGCGTGTCCTGTGTCCAGCCTCGTGTTCATCATCAGTTGCCGCCGCCTTATGTTCTTCGCTGTTGTCGACGAAAGCAGAGAACTATAAATGAAAGAGGTATGATCATTCAGAGGAGCGGCTGCGGCTGCCACCGGAATGCAAATGAGGCAATACTTTAGGAAAAAAGGGAATAGTCGTCCTCTTTGCTATCGTAACAGTTTCGCGTGATCTGGCTGTTGGGTGCCTAACGTGGGAGCCTTGGCGAGCCTTGTTCCGTCATGGTTGGCTTTTCACCCCAACGTTATGTATGTACAGAGGTGTCGGCACCAAGCGTTCAGTCGTCTAGAGGACACCCCCAACGTTACGTCTTCTGGGATTTGTTCAGGTTGCTATTATCGTTCTCACCAGTTAAGATCTTTAGTCGAGTCCATGCCAGACTGTTTTAAGCTAAATCGCTCATGGCCGACGGATCGCGTTCGCTTGGTAGGAAGTCCCAGATTTCGTGGAAGAGAATGTTATTGGCGTGTGTATGGCTAATTGTTGCTGACTGATTGTTCCAGGAATAGTATCCTCGTAGGAGTGCAGAGGGAAGTTTTGTTATTTCAGTGGGCACCATACATGGAGGAATTCTGTCATTCCTATATGACGGCCTGCTTTTGTCGAACGATTTGCAGTTTGTAGAAAAAAACGAACACCTCCGCGACGCTGTATCACTCGTTGTGAATCTATTTGAGAGCTCGGTTCTAAATGACTAGAAGTCTCAGGATAACGACAAATACTACTACAGCTCTTTACGTACGTAGACGAATCGTTAGGACAGACGGCTGGACCTTAAGCATGGATATATATAACGTGTGATTTCGGCCATTACTTCGTCTCCAGCGAAGTCACCAGACCGTTCCTAGTAATCATTTTTTTAGAGGTGTTGTTAGCTTTTTGAGATCATTGTTTGCAACCCGTGTGGGAAATAGTTATTGCTTTTCGACATCGGCAATAATCACAAGGAGCAGGAAATGGGTAGGGAGTCTAGCAATGTCGCAGCGAATAAAGACTGTCCTTGGAGTATCAATATCGAAGATTTACTAAACGGAAAGCTTCACGAGAACGTGAAAAAAGAATAATTGCGCAAAAGGAAAGCCAGCAATCTAAATCTCAATTTGCTGTCCTTTTGCATTTATTCAGAGCAAGATAAGATATATAAATAAAAAAAAAATTAAAGATATAAAGGGTAATAAATATAAAATTCATAGCCTGGGAATACGACTTACCTTATGAACCTACTTTGTGAGAGAACACGCCTCGATTCATCTCCGCGTAGTACCTCATTTTCTCTATGTTGCAACGTGTCATTGACCCGTATTATCCTGGAACTGAAACAACTTCTGTTTGTAAAGACAACTCGATATAATGTATTAATCGTATATATAAAATAGACATAAATAAACTAGATCGTTTTCTATTAGCTTATTTGTTTGTTTCCGTCTTCGTTTAGACATTTAAAGTGTATTTAAATAACAAGTGATATATTGCCAATATTCACCATGTGAGCGAATCCGGGTGCGACTGCCTCTAATACGTCTCCACTACTGTTTTCTGCTTTGCTTATGTCGCTGGTTATCATAACTGGGGGGTTCCATTACTGTTTGATTTTTCCTCGACTGGAGCAAACGGGGGATCGACCGTAGGTCGCCTTGCTTTCTCCGCTTTCCTGCAGAGACCGTCAACAAATTGCCGATCTGGGTGCCATAACTGAACGAAGCAATGCCCTGGGAACTCTGCGGGAGATCTGCCACGAATAGTGGTCGTTGCCAGAACTCCTGGGTCTTAGCCCAACCATACTCGATACACCTCCGGGATCCCGCGGGACGTGATACGACAGGGGTAGCTTATCAGTGACCGCAGATGATGGCGCGAATGTAAGCGCCTCTTTTCCTCTGCTATGGATATAAGCTTGGCCTGTTTTTAGGTAGGCTTTTTCGCCACTATCACCGCCTCTATTATTCCTGCTACGTCCGTAAAAAAATCTAGCCTAAAGGTTTTTCGCTGGAAGAACAAATTAATTTGACCGATATTTTTTGTGAAACAACATTGTCTTTGCTTACATTTTCTACGTAAGCAGCGACAATTCTCTAAGTCGTAGTTAACTTTAAGATATTTGCAGATATTAGTAAGTAAGTACATACATTTCGCCCCAATATTTTTAGGTAACACGTATTATCTTAGTATGTAATTATGATGCAACCCAATGGGCAGCTTATTATGCTGCCTGTTAAAGCTGATGTCAAATAGTTAAAAGTAGTGTGTTAGTTTAACAGGGCAATGGTTCATGAAGGGACGCAAAATTTGAAAGGTGTGGGTATGAGTGAGCCCATACCCACGGTTGTTAAGGCAGCTCTGAATCCTGATATATAAATATATTTGTTACTGTGCACTATGATTTCAATATGTTACTTTTGACCGTTTTTCATTGTTGGGCTATTTTACATTTGCTATTGCGAAACAACGCATTCTTTCATGTCCTTTTACTTGTTACATTACGATCGATTACACGTCACGGAGACATTTTATAATTCAAAACACTTCGGGGAATGAACATTGTATAAGCCGTAGTTTATAAAAATACTTTTCCTATGATTTTACTATTATTATCAAGGAGAAGTCGTTGTCACTGAACTTTGCGGGAAAGTGAAAAGTGTTCATGTTTCCCACGGAAGAATCCGCCCAGCAAAACTCGAAGGCCGGTAACTACTGTCTGCCAAGATGACCCACCCAGACCCGTCTCAGCCTTTCGGGAAGTCGGGAGTGCCTCGATAGTGCGGTAGGGATTTCGGCGTCCAGAATCGTACAACTTGCGTTCTGCATGAGGAACGCATCCGCAAAAAAGCTGTGGTCTCTTACACTAACATACGAAGCTAGTTCATAGCGACGGCTGTTGCCATCAAGTTACCATCGTCCTACGTAAAAAGTAAACGAGATACATTGTCGGCTAGTTCCCAAGCCATGAGGCAAAAAGCTATGGCTAAGTCTGCAATGGGAATAGCCAAGGTTTCAGCTTGGTAGGTGCAGTCGGCGTATTCCGTTATGCGTTTCATTTCGTCTTGTCTCAGTTGAGGTAAGTCACCTCTGTCTTTATCTGCCACATACCGTTTCTCTTCTGACCCTTTTCACGACCGTTTTCGCTACCGTTTTACGACCCTTGGGGTTAATAACCCCATAGAACGGTTTTCAGGTCATCATACAGGACGGGTCGTACGCAGCTGTAAGTCATCGCCGTTGTGCCTATTCGATATCACATCGAAAATTGCCGCTCTGGCCACCGTTGCTATACGAGCTAGTCGCACCACGCTACTTATAATTGGTGTTATTCTCAGAACGGGAGCTATTACCAAGACTACAATATTAGGAACAATAACGTGCAGCTTAAGTATCATCTTTTGCAATTTGTCAGCGGCAGTGGTTGTGATCATGGTGGTATTAAGTAACAGAGCCGTTGTTTATCTTAATCGTGGTGTTCCAACAACGTGAGGACGGATGAGTGGACCCTGATTTTGTCGCCTGCACGTAATGGTATCGGGCCGAATATATGAATCCCCATACGTTCTACTAAGGCCATACCTACAGCTATCACGAGCTATCTAAGTTACATGACAGCCGCTTAATCACACGCTGTCAAGAAGCTGCCGTATGTCTGTACTAGAAAAGCTGCTAGGCGTATCTTAAGTGCGGTGCAGTGCTACGCCGCTGTAAACTGTTCCCACTTGAAAAGCGAGAGGCAAAAGACTGAAATAAACAGAGCAAGAACGAGTTTCGACCACTTCATTCGCCCAGCAGGGCTTAGCGTCTACCCCACAGGTCAGTCCTGCAGGTTCGCCCTACGCAAAGGCCTGTATATTTCACAAAAGGTTTTATAAATTGTTCGGATTCCGCTGAGTCTCACAGAGCTTTCGCTAAAAGTAGTTGTGTATAAATTGTAGTTATGTAAATTATTTCTGTATTAATAATTATGTACCTAATATGCGAAACCAAGTGCTAATACTTGATACGCGATAGAGAGAACTTCTCGAGAAGTAAACACACAGACACTAGATGACCTACACACAGGGATAAAACAAAAGATCAATGCTTGAAATTCTACGCTGGTGGGGCTAACAATGCTTTAGAAATTTCGCATTTCGCACTCGTTACGCCCAACTATCATACCGCTTGCAGATAACGTCGTTTGGCTAATCAGTAACCTGTTTGAGGTTGGCTGACAAACAGTCGCCCCGTCGAGCTAGCAGGATTAATCACGTACTGCATGAGGGGGCTAACGTACGTACTTATCCTGTAGAGTAGTAGCCATGTATGAACAAGTTACGAGGAAGCCATTGGGGAAGGCAAAACTGTTTAGCAAATACTGCGGGAAACCTATTATTCGATTTGTCCTGGCTCAATATGGTCGTCTGGACAATGCTGTCGTATTCGTTAAGGGCGGCAGTGAGGCCAGTCGCAGATCTTGTCTTTCCTTTTTGTTTTTTCAACATTTCAACTGTTACAGAAGACGCCATTGAACACTTCATACGGTAGCCCTGCGCTCTCAGTGCATAAGGCCATTTTATTTGCACCGTATTATTATGATGCAGCAAATGTCATTAAGTAAACTCACGGATAAGCCAGCCATTAGAATAGCTAGTCTGGCCCAGGGAAAAAACTTTAGTTGGCGCTTTTTTTTCTGTAGCCGTGCAATGCTTCTGCCTAAAGCTCGGCACGCTATTTTTTTTATCGCCAGCATTTCATGCTGATTTTACTTCAGCTGAAGCTATTGTCTCTTTTTTTCTACATCTGTCCTCTCTTGTTACTTCGTCGTCGCAGAGGCTTTAGATGTCCCGTTCCCGTATTAGTTTGAACGATTTGGGCAAGATGCCATCGATAGTTTTGTCGCCGTTCTCCAATTCCAGTGGTGTGCTTAGGGACTTCCATTTCTACTGCATTCTGTTGCCTGCTGCTACGATCACTACTTCTGCTGTTGCTACTGTTGCAAGGCCTCGGAGTCGTCGACCGCATTCAAGGCACCGCAGCGTCATAAGATTCACTGATGTTTCCGGACGGCATGGGAGAGTTTAGAAGTATAAATCGGTTAAGGATCGGCAACAGAAAAACAGCCTAAGGTAAGGACTTATCTTTTGCCTCGGCTCAACTTTTCGCTGCTGTTGTTCGTTGCTCTTCTACGCTTTCATGCGACCGCCACCAAACTACTGCTACCGCTATTACTCGTATTGCTCCCCCTATCATTGCAATGTGGTCCCAATAAAGCAACAGTCTTGAAGCAGTCGCAGAAGCGCCGATCGCGGAGACCCTAGAAGTGTAGTAGTTGTCTCTCCGGATCTACCTTTCCGCCTGTTGTACTAACCCTGTGCCGCCAGCCGTCTCCGTAACGTAGCGTATCAGTGTGCTGCCGGTTGAGTTGGCTTACCATTGGCCTATTTCTCGGTAGATGCTGTCTTGTTAGTGTCCTCTTTGTTACCTTACAACAACGTAGATTGTCGTTGGTCAGATGTGCAAACGCGTAGCAGAGGAGTCAAGGGGCTGCGATAGAAACGATGGAAGCTTGTAGCGCCACTTCTCGCTTCTGCCTAACTTCCTATAGTTGATAGATGACAGCCTTAAGGGAAACTGCGCCACAGCAGGGAAGCCTTGGTGGAGGATGTGTGGCCAGTTGCAAGGTTGGCCATTATCATCACCATCGTCGTTGCCGTCGTATGTTGTTACCTGTGCTGGTATTTTCGAGATATTGGCCCTGCTGGCCTCTATCATCAGCGTATTATGCTTCCTTTTCCTTGACGTTCGCCTCTACTGTTGTCGTTGTTGCACGGTGTTTATTCTTCGTATGCTCATCTAGGATTGCCAACATTTGCTAGCGGCGTTGCTTTGGGCTTGAATGGAGACAGATAGCGAAGGGAAAAACAGATATGGGCCAGCTACAGGTCATTTCCCCACAAGTTGATAGCAATGCACGGATGCATATAGAGGCAATGAGCAGGCCGGCGACGGAAATCGGCTCGATATTGGTGTGCCATCAATGACGAAAGCCTTTGAAGACAAAGGCGAGAGTGGGAAAAGAACCAGTAATTAGGTACGAATGTTTGAGGCTTCCGTGCAAATTGAATGCTTCCTTCAGCGTCGCCTTGTCTGCCCCTGCGTCGTGCTCTGCATCGTCAGACCTAATCTGGGCTTGTAACCTGCCTCCCTTCAGAGGAATCTGCATTGCTTTCAGCTTCCCATCCATTTGCTTTCCCACGTAGGAATCGACAGTCATACGAAACCGAAATTAAAAACAGAAAGCTTAAACCCTACTCAGCATACCCTTATTTGCAACTTAAGACTATAGAGTGAGGGCTGCGTATTTACCTCTGGGTCTACACCCGTCAAAGAGGGAACCATTAGAACACTTTTTGCGTTCTAGCTACTCGCTGTTCGTTTTGACCCCAATTTGGTCAGTAAGCCAATGCTTCTTGTTATGGTTGCTGGATGCAACCGCGAAGAACAACGACTATCTAAAAATGAGCGTCGCTTTATGCAGCAGAACTACTATGAGATTTGTTATCTTGTACGAACTAACCTAGTACTTAAGTGCGCGTATTTGTTGGAGGGTTTAAAACGAAAGCCCGGCAGAACCCCAGCTACATATCCGTGCAACCAGTTTGATGTCTCAGCGTCACCGTCACCTTTGTTGTCGCCGTCATTGTTTGTGCGTATCTACCGGCTTCGTGTATATAGGTGCCTATATATCCGCTGAAATGAAATTTCTATTTTTCCCTTTCTTCTTTCTTCCGTGCTAATGCCTTTTTACCATCACTAGTGCAATTCACACCAACGGCCAAGCTGATGACCAACAAGCGACGAAACGTAAGGAGATTAGTGCGGTTTGGCTTCATGTTCTACGTTACTGCTACCGCTGAGCTTCTGTTCGGCGCCTGTAGCGGTTGGTAGCCAGGGGCCAACGGGCTTGAGGTTATAGACAAACAAACACAAGGATGACTATATTAACGGCAAGTAAGACCTGACGGTCTGTTCAGCACGACGGAAGGCAACGTGCCATCGACGGACGTCGTAGGAAAAGTCAAGGTATGGGGTCCGCTAGTAAGATAATGCAGATTAGGGCCAGGTCAGTAGTGTATACAATTGACACGTCAACAACGGCGATGTCTACAGTTATTATATAGATCTTGCACCAGCTCCTATTGTATAGGCATGAAATGTCATTTAGAAAATTGGACGGTGAATCTCGAGACTTACAATAAGAAGTACACATTTAAGCAAAACAAACGTGATATACAGATAAACATTAAGCAAACTGGAAGCGTTTTACGTTATCGTGTTAGTTTGGTATCACCTAGCTAATCTTTATCATAAGTGCTATATCGTGCTTTACGTACTTCGCTACATCAGCGAATCACAACCTTCGTAGGACACAAAATATATTTGCTGGGTCGTACTGTTCTATCATTTCGTGTGCTTGTCGAGTTCAGTATCAGCTAGATAACTATTGTGATTGAGCGATAGACAACGCTTTACATACATTGAGCACCTTCATCGCTGGTTCATCTCTATAATTAACAAGGCCACAGTGCCTAGAGTGGGCATTGGTGGTAGTCATTTTTCAAAATGCAAAAAAATTAATAGAGATTTTCTCGTTTGCAGAACAGATCATTTTCATTCTCGTAACAAGACTATGTAAATAGCTACTAATGTGCTCCTGAATTATATTACAAAGCACCATCACTGCCGATATAAAAAAAAATGCCTGTATTATTAGACGTGCTTTGAACAACCAGGGGTCAGAAAAAAGCTTATATATTGGAAGAAAAGGGTAAATGAGCCGTAAATAATGGCGCGGCCTAAGCGTCAGGCTTATTGGTTGCTGTCCTGTACAATAACAAGTGCGTAGTCTTAGATAGAGCACTGTCGACGCGATGCCAAAACGCGTCTGTGATGAAAAGGGTAAACGATCTTCAAGAACATTAATAATTGTTTAAACCTATGTCTATATATAGCTCAACCCATAAATATCGTTTAGGATCACATAAAATTTAATTTTTCACCGATGCCACTCTAGCTTCGATAGCTCAGTTCCATAGAAAGTGAGGTTGTAACTTGGAAACGCTGAGACCATACAATAAACCATATTAAACAAAAAAAGGGTGGTAACAGTTCACCATGAGGATATCAGCTAGCACATTTCTTAGCTAGTTTTGTGTCCGTCACTATGTCCTAGGGCAGTTTTGTGGGCTAGGACGCAGCACTCGGCAGAAAAAAAAAAGCATATAAGAGATAGGCTGAACTTTTTATTTATGAAGCTGCGGAAGAAAGTGGATCGAAGGAACCGGAGGAGAATACTAGCTACTCAACCACGTCTGGAAGACTTGTGTTTGCAGCAACAGCATCTACATAATGGTGAAGACAACGGCACGCTGGTCATGCAGAAAAGTTGTGTACACGCGCGTACAGAGTTAACATACGCGATAGCATAACGTCACAGAGATGCAACGTTGTAACTCTAGTAATGGTATTACCATACCGAAACGGCCCAAAAAAAAGGGAACGGCTTCTAAGGCTTCGATTAAACTTGATCGAGATAGCAGGCATCTGCTTGCATGTCTTTAGCGAAAGAAGATTTGGGAGAGGCGGCAAACGCATTTGTCTGCTCAAGAGTAGCGGGCTGTCTGTGACAAAGACGTCAACAACAACTCTGGGTTAACCAAAAGGCGAGGTTTACTTCTCGACTAGGCGGCGGGGCCAGACAAAACATACAATTTTGATTGTCCCATCAACCTACATTTGAGTCATGCCATCGCCGTTCTGTGGCGAGCAAAGGAAACTCGTGCGCACGAGAAAAAGATGACTATTCCGCACGAGCTAACAACGTCGGCGATGAACTAAAAACATGCCAGCACGCAGCATGTCGGAACATATATATCATAGGGGGAAGCTAGGGTCAATTTTAGAGAAACCATGCAGAGCGGTTCTGCACTGCTTAGCCCATGATGGCAGCATCTTCAATCTAGATAGATATGCGGAATGCACAAAAGGGAGCTAAATACGTTATTTGCGCGGCTATGTTTTGTTACACGTGGAACAGAGAGAACAGGCCGTGCGGAAACTTGAGAAAAAAATGACAGAAGCGAACAACGTAAAAACCGGTAGATACGACGGAAAATGAAAGAAACAGTCCTACTGGCCCTGCAGGTCTGTACTGGATATATATGGCCTTTTGGGCCTCTGTCGTTTTTACTATACAGTTCATGTAATTTCATTCTGTGTATATGGATGGATTCCATTAGACTGCAGTATGAACATAGCTTCCTTAGGTAGCGCTTCTCCAGATATAAAATTTCTTTAAAGAGAATAAGATGACATTGTAGCCAGATCCATTTATTTACAGACATTTCTCACATGTGCAAAGCACTGCACATGTTTTCTTTACATATTCAGTATGAAAAACACGTGTGCTTGCGCAACTCTTCTTCTCTCACATCTTGGTGTAGTCAGCTCGAGTTTACAGTGTTTGTCGATCTGTTTTTATTGTTTCGTTTTTAATTTTTTCATCTCAATCGGTAATCCCGCCATTCTTCATTCACTAGTCTGCCGGCCTCAAACCAGTATAATATTACTATGCAT
Organism: Varroa jacobsoni; assembly: GCF_002532875.2. Taxonomy (NCBI): domain Eukaryota; kingdom Metazoa; phylum Arthropoda; class Arachnida; order Mesostigmata; family Varroidae; genus Varroa; species Varroa jacobsoni. The sequence goes on along the minus strand of NW_019213591.1, from coordinate 80,755 downwards.
TTCGGGGAAGCTTGTCGTCCGATTGCGCAGAGATAACTCGTATTCATCGATGCTGACTCAGAACTGTCCAGCGCAATATATTGTTGAACGGTACGATCATCGTGCCATCGATTCCGCTTCGCCACCTACCTGACCCATTAGCTGATTTTGTGTTGTACTTCGCAAGTACCAGGTGTATACGATACGCGTCGGAGATTACTTACGAATCAACCGACAACCTAATGGATACTCTACTTAGAAACGAAATACGACTTATATATAAATAAGAATAAATAGGATGTGAGCATTGCGAGCGCTGTAAGAAGTAGGAAGAGGTGCAGCAACAATGAGGCACGTCGAAGGATCTGGCAGGGCTAAAGGCCTTCAGACTCCTCAGGACGCCATTCGCGTCTATGTCAATTATGTACCACCAGAACTGGATATATGGGACAGGCCTTGATTTAGATGAAACGGTATTTACAATGGGTGAATGGATCCGCTTTCCCAACGCAATCATTCACAATGTGATTGGCCGTTCGACGACGCTTTTCAACACGGATGAGGGTTAAGATCGTGGAAAAACAAAAGATAATAATTCACTTCCAGGGTACGTAATAACATCGGTACTATTATACTTCTATAACGGGCAGATTAATTGACATACCTGGGGCTCAAAATCTTCGTTAATCTGATAGCAAATGTACGTGCGAACATTCCAAGTGTATATTAAGGCGAAAAAAAAAAAAAAAATGAATTGATGCTGAGCCGTAGGACTCAATTTTTCTCAAATGACAGAGCTGTAGTGACAGTTTCCTCAAAAAGAGCATCTAAAAAGAAATAAAAGTGGAAGAAATTAGTAGCATGTACATTCAGGACGACCTTGCGTAATAGGACAACGGTACAAGTTCAAAAAGGGGGAAGCCTAATCACGAAGTGTAATATCCGGATAGATTTTATTTAAAGATTTATCACGCTGTCTGCTTAACTATGATGATGTGTATATTTATTTTGTACGAAGGCAGCTGATATGGGCGCGGAAACAGTGTAAATAACTCATCATCGCTCATTGAGTCATCTTCGTTAGAAGAATGAAAAAGGAAAAAGCGGCTGAGAAATTACTACCATAGTTGGGGTACGCCTAAGCCGTTTAACAGATTACCATCCTTAGGAGACATGCGCCCGATGTACACTGTACATTCACAGCAGTGACTGGGAAAGAGTGTATAACACAGTTTAGCATGTAAAATTGTCATAATCCTAATGAAATTGTTCTTGACAGACTAGTCCTTTTTTTTTTTTTTTACAGGCATGAACGCGGCTCGAAAAAATGGTGACACGTATATCACGCGTGCCTTTTGTTGTACCCAAACAAGTGCACAGCTGCTGCATGATGCGTGTGTATGTGGCAGTCGAGTAAAAAACTCATTTATGCTTAGGGACTGAAGAGCTCTGCAAAAAAAGAAAACATGGCAGAAATAGCTCCAAAAGTTCTGCTTAGTTAATGAGCCACAAGGATGTGTTAATTAAAAATGATATGAGCGAACGAAATAACGGGACGCATTATATCACATCACACGTATGCTATTTTGCGCATCCGACGTTTTTTCCTAGTAACATATACATATCCGCGCGCCTGGCTAATATTAAACCCTCTTTTTTAGGAAATTTGGACGGTCCTTTTATGGACTGTTTGCCGCACCTCTCCCAATCGGTCCATAGTAAGGCTAAGGTAGAGATTATCAAATAACGGCAAGCCTACCGTGACCTAACCATCCCAGGTTAAATATTATATCATGATGTACAATCTGTACTTGGACAATGCCATGTGTGCTATGTCTTTGCTTTAACTCCGATTCGCGTGGCGTCTTCGTGTAAGTGCGAACATATTCCCCACCTCCGGAACGGGGATGATTAGATTTGGTTAGAAAGTGAACCTCTCTTACTCCATGCAGCGCTTCATAGTTACCAGCGTCCTGGGCATAGTATTAGCAGGCGTTACAGAGATAACCGATGACTTTTCTCGAGTTGAGTTAATCAATTTGGATTGTATTAGACCGACATCAGCATGCCTATACTTTCTATAGAATTATATAATCAGAAATGATAGTCACCCTATGTCTGTATAGGGTGATCGAAAATGCTCCCATATAATCAGACGTTTACCTCTCAGTAAAATATAACGATTGCAACGACCACAACAACGCTGATGGAAACGACTTAGGAGCGACGTAGTTGTTTTTCGCCAGCTGAGTTTAGCGGGATGGCACAGCATTAGTTTTTAGTGTATTTTCCCCACTGCAATCACACACATCATCAAGGAGAGCTGCACGTTATACGGTAAGGAAGAGATCAGCCGGAGATTACTCGGTGAGTGGCCGCCTCTTGGTAACATCGGCAAAGACACTAGAGAGGCAAGTGGATATGTGCCCTCCTCGCCGTGGGCAAATACCAGACCCCTACAGGCAGTACGAGTGGTGTTGTGAGCGGCACTAAAGGAAACAGATAACGCCAGAAGCGACGACAGCACCAAAGAAGCAGCTAAGAGAGACATAGCAATCATTCCATTCTTCCATCTCTTTCCCGCCCTTCCCGACACTTGGTTTGGTAACAGGATAGACAAAAGGAAGCGTGGCGGCGAGTTATGCTGAGAAGAAAAGTCTGATGGTGCTTACGGATTTGACCTCCTCAAGTGCTGCTGTGACTGCCAGTTATAAAGGATACTTCGAAGGCTGCGGTTCAAACGGTGTCCTTGTTAAAGGACATAAGTGCGTACGACAGGCGACCGTAGGAGAAGAAAGTAAGCCAGGAGAGAAGATATCGATGGCTACTCATTCTGTTGTGTATGCCCCTTCGCGCATCGGCGACTACTGTCGTCCTGCTCCCCGCGGAGGTTTTTACCTATTGCGGTGATCATTAACAAAACTAATGATGAAAACAGACCCGTCGTTCTTTTTCTTTCCCGCCCTTATTTCTAATGTCTCTGCCTTAAACGTCGTCTGTAGCTGAAAGCGGAAGCCAAGGTAAACGGGTTGGCTGGTGCTAGCCTAGGGCAAACTAGATGGACTGCAATCTGCCAACTAGAAGGCCAGAAAGCGACTCTTCATCGCCGAAGTTTCGTGCCCCACCGAGTACTCTAATGGCCTATCCGCTAATGTTCGTCCACCGTCATCGCACACTTCTGTACCCCACTGTTCTGTACGCTACTTGAACATGGACGCTGCATATAAGGCGTTTGCTTGGGTAATTGCATATTAGCAGCCTATTCAACATCATTTGATCCATGAAAACCAAGGCTGATGGACACATTACTGCCTAAAAATAGGCTAACTGTGTACATAAGAATAAGTAATAGTGATAAAAGTATTACACAGCAGTTGTAGAAGCCGTTAGATGCTACCGAAGGTCGTTGACGAGAAGAAAATGGGCTCGAACACCACGGTACGGTGCCACACCTTAATCGTCTTCATCCCCATAGCTTTAATGTTATTATTAATATTGCTATTATGATTAATTTTTTTAAACTACCTTTATTGTAGATATTAATCTGGCTATACTTTAACGTGTTATTGAACCAAGCGATACGATATTTTTGTATGAAAAAATTCACTTCAGTAAAACATGCCTTTTTAGCTTAGATCTATTTACACCGGTGACCGTATGATTTTCTTAGAGATTTTCACTAGAAGATCATCCAGCTGTGTTTCTTCTTATCATAAGAGGCATACAGGCAGATATGTAGTGGAAAAAGAGTACTCGAGACGATTATATTCATCATACTTTTCGTTTATAATCAACATTAAAACACGTTGTCACCAACGCAACTAGATGTCATTATAACAGTATAACACCGTAGTTAACTTCGGTATTATGAAATTTCGCCCGCAAAACAACTAAACAATCAAGTGGCCTGCTGAGTGTGTGCAGGTCACAGGCACATCTTACCGCCGCTAAATCAGTAGACCTGGTGGCCGTGTAGGTGACATCACCAACCATGCAATGCCGAGGTTGGACGACCGCCATTGTTCCCGTCGCCAATCTAGTGTCTTTAAGGAGAAACAGACAGATACAACAACAACAACAACAACAGCAGCAGCGGCACTCACAATAACAACAAATGATAAGGGCTCCAAAAGGACGCAAGCTCTGCTAGCTGTTTCTTCAGCCAGTCACTGGTGCCGACGACTTTCTTTTTGGAGATCGCATGCGCGATGTTTTACCATTGTGCTAGCAGTGGTCCTCCCCCTCGTCTTGTCGGCGTTCCTGGGTCTTTCTCGCACAGCGACACACCGAAACAAACCGGAGGGACAGACAGACAGGCAGTCAGTTGCAAGGGGGAAGGTAATCACGCATGTAGCGCACAAATGCGTTCGCATGAACGCGCCCTTTGGCACTATCTTGTTCTGCTTCTTGATCTCCGCTCATGGCACCCGCTTGGTTTGCTTACTTCGGACATTGTGTCCATGTTTCTAATTCAATATACTTACGTACGCATTGCGTAATCGTTCTGGGCGGTGTCAACGATGCCACTAGGTAAAAAACATACGAGCGTGAACTATCCTTACTATTGTCAAGGAAGCATGGATCGGAGAAGGGAACAGCCTAGTCTTAAGCAGAACAGGCTGCCGGTCATGGAACTTCCTCTATCAGACTTACAATTAGAAGGAGTGCGAATCGCCTGTCGTATGAAGAATTCCACTATCATGGGCCTGGTTGTAACTTACTGTCACCCACCGTCAGGGGGCAGCAATGACAGCTAGCTATTCGTTTCGAATAGAAGGAGGTTAATTAGGTCGTTAGTAACAATGAATTATTCAAAGTAACGCCAAGGAAGAATAGTCGCCAACTCGCGAGTGAGTCAGCTAGAATCAGACCTGCTCGTGCTTTGCGCTACGATGTACAATGCCTATGCTACTTCTGCCATACATATTCTTCCTATCCCACGGCAAGCCATAATCAACGGCCGAAAAGCGTGCGTGCGTGCGTGCGTGCGTGCGTCCGTCCCGTGCATTGCCCGCGTCGACGATCAGCGTACACGCGGAGACGCTAGCTGTGATGACCACAAAGTGTAACTACATTTTTGAAACGAGATCACCCGGAAGCAGCGCTCCATATTATACAAGATGTAACCATCCCGGTAGAAACGGCAGTCGAAGTATTGGAACTGTCGTGAACGCTACTTGTCAGGGGTTTCTGTGTTGTGCTTTCAACGACACCATTATCGACACTTTCAGCACGGGTCGACCTGCCTTGGGCATCCACAGAGCCCAAAGTCTTTAGAATCTGAGGCCAGGGAGATATAACTTGGATAGGATATTTGAGGAAGGCCAAAAACATCTGCAGAAGATGAGAAAACGTCTAATATATGTACACGTTGTTTTTGCGTTGTATTACGCATGTAACCGTGGAGGAAATAGGATAACGAAGCGTTTTAAAACAAACATTAGAATTACCTTCAATTCTACACGCGTGTAACAGTCCTAAAGTAGATTGTGTGTTGAGCGGTCAACTTGGAAAAATAGCCTAAACATGAGCTAGCATCCGCTAGCCGGATTTTGCGATGCTTGTTTAATAAAATATCTGAGGTATTATCATTTTTATTATTACTATTAGTAGTAGCATTAGATAAATAGCTTCAGTGGTAATGTATTTGCCCATTTACAGTAAAGTTCAGAATCTTCGATTCGTATCGGGAACCGGCCGTCAGACGCAAAACACGAAACACTGAATAAATCGCTATCGAAATAATACGTAACGGTTCTAATGGGAGTGATTGACGTCTACTGGAAACTATTTCCGCATTTTCGGGAAGATAATTATTAACTTTGAACTTGTCCATAATGTTAGTGTTCTAAAAAAAAATTCAAAAAAAACTAGCCACGATGTAAGTAAGCTTAGAAAGGATTTTTATTGCAAAGCAACAAAAGAGTGTATCAAATACTTCATCGTACCTAATCGACCTAATTTTTTATCCATAACTGATGCATGAGTTCCAAACATACAGATGTTAAAATAACGTCAATGTTATTAACTATTATATAGTTATAATGCTCCTTAGAATTCACGTCGTTGCTATCGTAACTCAAGGTTGTCATCATAATTACAGTAATGATAATTGTTGTTGCTACTGTTACCTGGGTGAGACGTAAAATGATACCTTCCTACTTGTCTAAGGACATTGACGCCAGGCGTTATCACCTCAAATCTTTGCGCCGTCCACGAGCCAAAACTATGCTCCTTACCCCCTACAGGGGTTAGCAGCTGACAGGGTTATCGTTGAACGGCGATGAAATGCTTATTTGACTAAGTGCACTTACAGCGGTTGCAGTCCCTTGGTATCTAGACATAGTAGCCTCGACAGCCCGCCTCGATTTCAAAGCAATCTGACACGATCTTCCGTGTCGCATCTATCTTAACGTCGCCAACATTCGTTGGATGAATGCCATTGGCCGTGTCAGCACAGAGAAGGCGGGCGTCGTAAACACTCGACCGTTGCAAACGACTTAGGGACCTCGCAGGCTGGGGCATCGTTGCAAAGCAAAGGAGGGAAAACTACAGCGAAACCACGATGGGGCGGGGTGGTCTACCATCAAGCGAATGGGCTGTTAGGCTCATGTGGACTGCGCTGACTCATGGATGCTCCGTATGACCAGGCGCTTCTACAACGCTCTCAGATGGCCACAGACTCTTCTTATCAAGGCAGAACTTGTCGCTGGCTCTCTCTGTGCGTATACGCGTGTTGAGAGCCAGCCTGTATTGTGTAGATGGCGCGCTACGTCTTACCAAGGCACATCATACCTCGAAATCTTCCCAAAACGAAATTGATGTGGTCTGTGGAAGCAGAGAATAATATGTTTCGCTGTTTCGAATGGCGCCTACCATTGCCACAGCTGCAGCCAGCCGCTTGTTGAGGTCAGGCTATAACCAGACTATCAAAGATAAGGACGAAAGGCACGGGTTTTCTTGCGGTTTCGCACCGACGGCCAGTGGTAGGGCTGTTTGGTCCTCCTGCCCTTATCGGGGGTGTCTAGCCATTTCGGTCGTAACTCCCTAACCATAGGTGTTGTATGTATGAGAATGACGTGACTAATTTGTGATAGCTGATTAACTGCTGTGGCCATTTTGTTGCCGTGGGATGCGGATGAAAAAGAAAACGATCGTCTCATTAGAAATGGTGAGAGCCATGAAACTGTTCTTCATATATAAACGATTGTGGATGTCAACAATACCCTCAGATAGCGATTGTTTTACAGAGTGACATTGGTTAACTTCAGCGTATTCAAGGCATTCTGTATTATTGTTGATATTAAATTATTTATTTTTCGAAATATATTTTCATTATTAGATATACATTCATTCATCTATCCATAAAAAATTGTGTCTTGACTGGGGCAGGCATGCCAGAATGGTAACCTTTTCATGTATAAAATTAACCGATAGCTGGGGCCCAGGTTCGCGAGTTTTGCACAGAACACTTGATACAGAAATACGGCAAGCTCTTTGTGATAATAGGGGTGTATATCCTCTTCTTCTAAACCTAGGTTTCATGTACCTTCAGTTTTTTTAGTGACCTTAAATTAATTTAATTATTCTCATTTATATTTTCATTCTAAAATGCACATAGTTGTTAAGACAGTGAATTCGTAATAATTTCAATTATTAGTAAAAATTATGAAAAACTACTTAATTCCAATAGGAAATGCATTAAAAGAAAGATATTTCTAAAACATTTCTATCCCGATCTATATCCTAAAGAAGAACATCTTTTGGATTTAGTCAAAATCATCTCCGTTCACGCGAACTAGTCCTGGCACGAGCTTTTATTTTTCTCTCCATGAGCGTACGTAAACACGACCGTAAATGACCACCATTCGAAAAAAAACAAGCATGACCTTTTCCGGTTGTTGGTCAAAACAGTCATTCTGACGGGTGGAAACTAGAACAGCTTAGCAACTGCTAGATGTTGATTTCTGAAAAAGATTGCATTTTAAATTCGCCCGCGTTAATTACTTAAGCCTGTCAACAATTGTCAGTCAGCTGCGTCGCCATTGATGTTTATTCTTTAGCTTTATCGTCTGCTAGTTCTGACAGGATCTGATTGTCAGTTATTCGTCTATATACTTTCTATTCAGCTATAAACAAGATATCCACAGAAACAGGAAAATTCTGATTAACCCAAGTAATGTCAACTATTCGTTGAATCACTGTAACTGCAACATTCTTAATTTATAAACTAAAATAAATAACGAAAACGCATGAATTAATGGATCACTGATGGAAGGCGCCACCGCTGGAAGGTCGCGCACCGGTTGACGCGATAACGTCATTCCTCTTTTGGTGATGGCGTACTATAGACGACGAAACGAGCAACAAACAATTGGAAAAATCCTGTTTTTATATTTCAATTTAAATGCCTATGCAGTTAATTATATATGACCAGCAGGCACCGAAGTATTGCTTGACGCTCCGCTTTTCGAGCAGCCGGTAACCGCCAACGGAAAACAGTCTGCTATTCAGCGTCAGTCGTCTTCAAACAGTTCTCAACTGTTTCGTTGAGTTCTTTTCTATTTTCTTTTAACGAGTCATTGCAGAATTGAGACCCAGTGGGCGTCTGTAGTTAGGTGCTGATAGGGCCAGCAGCTATTATTAGCTCTTCGATGTTTAACGCTAATCCCGTAACTGGAGATGGTGGCATACTCCCCCTTAACATCGGCCGGAATTGTTGCAATGATGCTATGTGTCGTCATTTAATCCCTATCCAATTTTTTTTTTCTTGACGGGACGCAAATGATAGCGGATGGTAATAGTGAGCTGAGTGTAAAACACGCCTGATAGTGATACGTATCGAAGTTGCTTGCTAAAAGGAGTACCGACAATGGGATATTGGCGCAGTGACAAAATGAAAGCTCATGGCGCTTCTGCCTTTAACAGACTAAGCTATAATAGAATAAGCGTTATCCAATGAACTTAGTTGAGGAGTGAGCAAAGTTTACAAAAATGTTTTTCTTTTAAAAAGAATGTGTCTTTAGCTCCTTTCTCTCCTATGGATTTTCGTTACATGGTTATTTTTATAAGGCAATCGTAAAGCGTAGAGCTTTATGCGGTAATGACAAATAATAGCGTTATATCGCCGACACACTGTTTGATAGCTCGAGTAAATTATAAACGAATGGCTTACACGTGACTCCTTTCAAATGTACTTCTTATGTATAGGGGCTCGTTCTGTAAGTTCAGTGTAGCACCGTCGAATACATAAACTAGACTTTGTAAACTCTCCGGTCCCCTACAGTATAAGCAAACGTAATCAACCCCGTACGTACGTGCGGGCGGATCTACTATAATCACCTGTAAGCCAACCATATATTGTCATCATTAAGTAATAAATTCACCTTAAAGTAATCGTTTGTAGAGTTTTTCTTAATGCCATGAATCAGCTAAACATAGGCTATGAAGATAAACAAACAAATCCTGAACTGGTTTGTCCATTTACAACTAAAACATGAATAGTAGATCTGTGTGCGATGAAGATCCGTATACGCTGCCCCAGAACCCAAGAAGTGAAGTAACACACTGGATGCGCGGGGTCGAAGCGAAGTCGGCTTATTCGCTCTGGGCGAGGCGGAAGATGTTAATAACTTCGAAGTTGCGGCTAGGTTTAATATTGAGTCGTCCAATCGACAAATCTAGCTTTTTTTTTTATCGACTGTTCATTAAAACAACCGAAGGCAAAGGCTGTTGACGATATAAATTGATTGTCACCACTGTGTTGAAGGGCGATGACACCGCAATAAAACCACCGCGGCAATCGCCATCGCAGTTCCACGTGCGAATAAATCAATCTGCGGGTCAAGGCACTACCGTCAAGCGATGCAGTGCCGATAGAACTATTTCAGTGGCCGATACATCAGTGTCTTCACTTACCCTCGTTTCCTGAGCTTTGCTTCCACCCTCTTCTTACAAACTTTAGCTCTCTCGCGTGAAATGCTGTACGCAACTGACTGGAATTACGATGATCTATCAGCCACTTGCTTCCCCGTTTAGGCCTGTTGGGGTTCGGTCTAAGAAGTACTTGAAGTGCTTAAGTGATCCCGCAATGAGCGAGGTCTATTGTTGACATCGTTGACTGCTTCTTATCGTCTGCTCTGGCTGGCTGGTTATCGTGTAGGAAAAACTGCAAGCTTTCGAGTGGGCTTCATGTTGGGTATAATTGCTAAAATATCTAAGTACCGTGCTAAGGAATTTCGATTGGGTTGCTAAACTTCTGCTTGAAAGAAAACCAGCGGTTGCTAACTAAAGCGTCGCCGACGAAGCATATTACGCGGTAGGCGTAATTTCCACAAGACAGGAAAGCACAATTTGGACAGAGGAAAATATTGTTGCTAACGTTATTTGTTCAATTGGCGGGCTTACTTGTTGAAAGCATGTAGCAAAAGTAAGAGGTTATCAAACAGTGTGGGAAATTCCGTACGCACCAATCGTGTTCATTTTGTCAGCTTATTTTAATCGTATTCATTGTTTGTCAGTTATCAATTTAAGTAGGTTTTTTTTTTGTCTCACGTGCCTAATGTTATTTTTTTCCAGTACAATATTGTCTAATAGGGTCAGTTTTCGACATAATGCAGTGATAACTCATTTACTTTCTAAACTTAGCGACACCTAGTGAGACGATTCAGGTACGAGATCAGACGTAGATGCACTTGATTTCGCGCTGGGAGATAGCCGTCTAAAGCAATGCTTTAAGGCAATATTAGACGAAAAACTCACTTTACAAACTTTCAAACTTGAAGTTAGCTTTCTGCAACCTGATTGAGCCATATTTCCCACTGTTAACTTACTTCCATCACTAATCTTGTACTATTGTCATTGCTGATGCTGTTAACATTTCGTTTACCTCTGTCGGTCTGTACAATTGTAGCGTCGTGTAAGACTATCTCTAATGGCCTATGTAATGTTGTCGTCGTAAAAAGTAATCGACACCTGCAGGCGCAAGCGTTTCACAGTCCCCCTAGAGTTCAGTGTAAACCGTTGCCACAGCCGATGCTGCATCAAGAAACTCAGCGACAGAGTGAGACGGCGCAACGTAATTTGGGGTAAAGCCTCAAAACTAAGACCTTTGCAGGGACCAGGTCTCGTTTAAGTGGTCCCTTCGTTTCTCATTGGACGTGCGGTTGCTGCTGCCACTATGTAGCCGGTGGCGGTAGAGGTCATGACGGCTGCGGCCCGAATTTCTCCAAGTTCAACGGAAAAAGAATTACAAAGAACAATTGCGTCATGAGGCTTCGCCGTGAGGATAGCCGACTAATAGCATCCTCCAACTTTCTGGACCGAACCACATGAAGCTAGAAAGAAAAGCGTGAGGTACACTAATGGAAGGCAATTGAAAACTAAATGAAGCAAAATTTTGTAGATGTTAGGCTACGTTAAGTTAGGTACAGGTGGATACGAAATTAAATTACTGTGGCTTAATTGGGTCTTGCGCCTGGGTTGTACTCGGGCGGCTTGACTCGTGAGGCTTTACTTCACTGATTGCCTGAAAGAAGGGTTTCATAGCATATATATATATATACTGCAACAAGTATGTAATGCCCAATCTAGATTTATATAGTTTAATTTTCACTCTGTGATAATGGGACCTACATAATATATATATATATATATATATATATATATAAATGGTTTCAGGCGTTATTTTTCAATAGCGAAATCGTTTTCGCACCTCAAGTTGACGTGTTTATAATCTGAAAATTCCCTCGGATCTTGAATCATCGTTTGTTATATCAATTAAATGCTTCGAATGCAATAGGTATTAATAACTTAAGCTGTCTTCCTGCACTTCGATACCTATTTCTCTTTGAAAATTAACAGTTGCAAAAAGTATGGACTTCGTCTTTTCGCGCCTGGCGAAACGAATACGACGTCTACTAACTTGGCGTTCTTCAACAGCTCCTAGAATGGCCCAACAACAGCTGGCTATTTCTGACGTGACAAATTCCCTTTGCGGTGCCCTTTTGTGGATAGGAATGATTACCATAAATCAGTCTGACTTGAGGAAACAAACGCAACAAGGAATATTTACACGATGCGGTCTGAAAGGGCATCTACTATTTTTCCTCGCAATGCAACTAGATGTTCAACATTAAACTAGAGCCTTGAGGAATACTTTTATATAATATAGTATTGGACTGCTCGGAAGTTCTACGTTCGAAATTGACCTGTCCAAAATCTGCAATTGATAAATTTTACAATTTTCGCTAATGCATTTCAGGCTCAGATTGAACACTTTTTTTTTTGCCTCATATAAATCATAAAACTTTAATTATCATGTTCTTCGATTTCATTTCTTCAATGCTTATCGAGGACACAGGTGCGCTTAGGTCTGCAACGGACAAATTCCAAATACATTAAACGCCAAAAGTTACACTGCGCCATTACCGTTTCACGCTCAAAGTTCCAAGTTCTTCTATCTTTTTACTGTGTCTGTACTTGTTAACCCGTCAGCTACGTCCTGCATAGAGTACGATCACGTGATAACGATTCTATAGTGGCTCGGAACGCAGGCCTCGGATACTTCGATCATTTCTCTTTATAATATTGTAGGCGACAGGGTGCTTGCCTGTAGCTTCCACTGTATGAGAAATCCATATTCGTTGAAATAAATGGATAACGCTGGTAGCGAGCGCTGCGCCGCCTTCTTGCTATTTGAATATAAACCTTCTTTCCATTCTTCATACGCAGGTCTAAAACGTAGAAATATTCCAGCTAACAGCGACCTCAGGCGGGCATCCGATTGCTTCATATCTGTTAAGCACTCCAGTCTCTATAGTATTATCATGCATAATCAAAATATGCTGGTCGTAGTGATAATCCTGCATATGAGATAGTTTGTACATCAAATATATATAGTACTATAATTTAATATGTTATTAGTGATTTCTAAGGAGCCAGGCTACTTGCGTAGGTGAAGTAAAGGCGCCCGCACCTCATATAAATAACGAGACAGTTGATCTCAGTTCTTATGCACATCTTTAAACTGGTTATTTTAAGAAGTACTTAGTACTTCATTTAACTATTATCTTATTCATATCTAAGCAATCCATTCGCATACATAATTCAGACATTATAGACATCATTGACTAGTCTATAAAAATTCAACTGGTTTCAACGCTGCGTTTAGATCGCCGAGGTTTGTGCTCTCGCAGTTCCGTCTACCGGTTCTCGAAACCAATCTGCTAATCAGATAAAACTATGGCTTTTAAAGGAGCATAGACGAAAGCATTTAAAGGAGATAGATAGTCAGATTGCAAGAGAAACGGAGCCGCTACCTACAGCATCTCGTAGTCCCGCTCGAAGCTTCCTTAAATAGGGACACGATCAAATAGGATCGTGGATTAGAATTTCCGTGGGTAGTTACAGGTCCTGGGATTCGTCTCGCCGTATTTTTACGGTTCTGCTAACGAGTAAGTCATTCGTTTTCGCCAATCCCTTCCCAACAGATTACGAACACCCACGTAAAAGCAAATGTTGGTGTCGTATTATTACGTCACCGTTATCACTGAGTGTGCCCTTTGGGAATAAACATTAGTTCATTATTAGTTTCGGCAAAACGCTAGCAAAGAAATCACTGGAAACCAACTCGGCGCTTTCGTCGAGGCAGCGGGCACTTTTCGGTCATGTGCAGCATCGTAACAGTACGATGTTTCTTTTCCACGAAGACAGTAACCGGTCAGCGGGGACGGAAAGTTTTTGCTTAGCATACTGAAGTCTCTATGCAGAAAAGCGAGCCGCTTAACAAATGCTGTCGTCTACGAGCGTGGCGAGAACTTTTGCAAACAGGCAACTGGCGAAACAGCCAAGCCCTACTCCGCGCTTCCTCAGGATTTCAGGACTGTGACACGAAAGAACCTTTGCTTGTGTCCTTCACCCCCTCGCCCTATTGTCTCGGCGTTCCCAGCTGTCGCACTATTGAAAGCCTCCTGGTAACTAGAGACAGAACAGCAGGATTCGGTAGAAAGGGACCGTTGACCCGCGGCTGTTCATTAAAAGCCGCTTTCATGACCCAACAAAACGCGATGCATGAGCGGCGAAACTGGGCGACGGTGCTACGCCGTCAATGGGACTCTCTCGATTGGCGTCCGTGCGTCGACTTTTCCGTAACGTGGCAACAGAAACGGCGGACTGAAAACAAGTGTGAGGCAATCTAGAGTGAAAACAGCAATAAGACCTCATCGAGAAAAGTGACTGCGACAATGGCAGCATCAACAAGACTAAGAACAGCGGTGTTATCCAGTCTTGTTCATTCCGATGTACTCTAGTGCTTTCTGAAGATGTCGTCGCTTCTCTTCGACTAAAAGTTGAAATAGTTGTTTTGGGACAGATAAAGCTCTGACGGTCTCCGCCAAGCCATTTAGTAGTTTGACGTCGGACAGGGTTACTTGTTACTTAGTCAGCTGCTTTGCCGAGCTTAATTTTCTTATAAGACATTGAAAATAAGCTGCTTCCGCAAGAAACGCATGACCATGGAAATGGGGTTTTACCACCTATATTTGAAAATATGTTTGTATCTGTATGTGTATGTGGAGGGTATGCTGGACGTAAATTTTATCGAAATTCAGTTCGATAGGTGACCGGCTCGAGACCGTTTAATTTCCATAAGTTGCATTTTGTTGTTGAAAACTTCTAACTTTTTATGAAATTCAAAATTCAAATTAGTCAGCAACAAGGAGAACTATTTCCTAATCACTTTGCAACTAGCACATACACGTATGCAAACACGTTAGATTCACGTGCACGTTTCAAACAGCGGCTATATTCAGACACGTAAATACTGATGGCGCTCATTATTGAAACTTTCTAAGGTCATCTTGTTTGTGTCATGACTTCTTTTTGGTCGTGTTTAGGTTGAGGCTGGCGTGTTCTTTCTTCAAAAAGAACAGTCGCTCAGGAGTTATCTTTTTGCAGTATCGAAACATCGGGCCATTATTCATGTACACAACCAGGGTCGTTTACCGGAAGAAGGTAAATTGAAATTAATACTGTCGGGCTGAAGAAGTAGCATTGCGTGCACTCATGAGGTATCTGGAAAAGGCATTTTCTGCGCAGGAGAACGTGGAGTTGTATGAGAACCCTCAAGGCTGGGTAAAGATTGCTACGTGACAACGTATTGTAGGCAACATATCCCTATTGTTCTCTTGGTACGCTCGTGAAAGCTATTCTTAGCATCATCATCATCATGGGAATTTTTACTAGTTTGACAAAATGGTGCCTTGCAAGATTTAAGTCTAGATCTAGATGTATCAAATTTTCAATGAGGCTTACAACAGACGGATAAGTAAAATCTTCTATTTGGAGTAGCAGCGGAAAACAATAAAAAAAAGTTTTACATACGAGTTTGTGAGAAACTGTATAATATAATATAATATATGAAAAACTTGCTGTGGCCTTTATGTGAAGTCAAATAAACTTATGCTCACAGATGTTTTTCGATGGTTAGGTTGCTGGGTCTTACGCATATTTTTCTCAACTTCTCTTAAAGTCTATCGTCTCAGAGCAAGATTGTACATATTCTACCAACTTGAGAAGTTCAGGGGGTGCATCATATGGGCGCTGCATCATTGTGGTATGCTTTAGCAGTTAGTGTTTAAGATTACAGTAGTTATATACTCTATAATGTAAGCTATACTGACTAAAATCTTAATTACACAGTTTCTGCACATAAAAAAAGTGGACTGTCTTTGATGACGAACTAACAACCAATAACAATCAGTAATGACCTAATTATAGATAATTTTCCATCGTAAATACGTCGCTAAAAGGCCCTCCGGCATTGTGGTCAACTATTGTACCTCCGCTGCCTGTCGGGGTGGAGTTGTGATGTAATGAAAGCTATTTTATTGAGTAAGGTAAAATAACATAAATGAATAAATGATAAAACATAAACTAAATGAATAAAAAATGGGCCTGGGTTACCTTCCCGGAGACCGCGGTGGAAGCATAAAGACATAGCGCTAGGTATCTAGTGAGTCTACAATTATTCCACGGTTCTTATAAACGGTCCATGTTGTTTACTTGAGTATCCTTAAAAAATGTTGATTTACCTGGATGTATACTCAAGCTTGATTTGCCTTCGGTTGTTATTAAAACAAGGCTTTTACTTTGTTTGCGCCATTTAAATGGCACGAATCAGTTGTTACTGTTCGCCAATGAAAAAGAACCACGTCAAAGGCATCGCGACATTAAGGAGGAACCGAAGAGAAATCACGCTATTGGCCGCCTTTACACAGCTCTTATGATATGATCCATTTCCGGTTGTGAACACCCGAACGGACATCATCATTCGGGCAATTCATATGAAAAGAAATGGAAAGGCATGATCTTGCTCTTATTCATGCAATTATTTCCTTTGACAAACAATTCCTTTGAATCTCACTCCTCGCATCGTTATAAGTGAGCGTCAAAATGAAGACGATCGACGACTTCATCTACGTAGAAGTTGGGCATAGTACTGCAGCCGTAAGCTGAATGTTCAGACCAATAACGGAATTCTTCATCTATTATTCCCTTCACAATAACAAAAAACCTATGCATTTTATAAATATTTTGAAGTAAACCAGCTACCGAATGCCTTTCCTTCTTCGTAGAACAATTGGCCGATAGGGCCATTACTGTGAAGCTCCTTTATTCATAGCTGCTAATGTGTGCCATATTGAAAAACTTTTCCAAATAGATTTCTCGCTCCGCTATCTCTTTCGGTTTTCCGTTCTTTTCGCGTCTCGAGCTTTCGACTCGACGTTGATAAGGTCTAGTGGAAGAAGTTAGCTAGGTTTACTTTGAAGTGCTTTCGGGGTACTTGACATGACCGGAACAAAGAGGTGAAGGATGAACGAATAAATAAGAATGAGATGCAAATAGAAAAACAAGCCCACCCGCCAACTTCTATTGCCTTCAATAATCTAGGAATTCAAAACAGATTTTTTTAGACGTCTGGGAACTAGGCCGCCGTCGCCAATGATGTTGCCATTCTGGGTGGAAATTTCCTCTCAATATCGAGAACCAAATTTAATATACAGCTTAGACTAGAGGCTGCTATCACGAACGTTTGTACTGCGGCTGCCGCTTATGATCATAACAATGAAGTCAAATGAATTAACCCAAACAATCGGGGTGGGTTTTGGTTGTCCCTACCGAATACCATCAGAAGCTAGCTCGATGGCGTGAGAGTCAAAATTGGATACCGAGAATAGCTGGTCTCTTTCTGCCGATTCTGCGAAATGTACTTGAAACTTTGTTTTGCCAATTTCGGAAAGGCGGCCGCAATAAGTGGAATAAAGGGATGTAGTAGCGGCGAAATAAAGCGAGCGCAAATACGTCAAAATGTCGATCAAATAATCAAAGGGGCGGCCGAGTACTTGGTTAGCCAATCAAAAGGGCAACTACTTTCGCGTGCGCGATTTTCGGTCGAGTCGCAATCCGGGTATAGAATCATGTGGAGGTCGATATCGATACCGCATTCCTGATGCGTTCTGATCGTACCAGAATTCGATGCATTAGGAACGTATCAGAGGTATCGACGACAAGCCATAACAAGAGGCAGAAAACAGAAGTTTTCCAGAGCTTGCAGCCGAGTGTAAGCGGGTGTGTGATGCGGCAGTACTATAATGAAATAAAGTGGGGCTCTGACGCTGGCTGTAGGTCGCGGCCAAAAAGGC
Source organism: Varroa jacobsoni (assembly GCF_002532875.2). NCBI lineage: Eukaryota > Metazoa > Arthropoda > Arachnida > Mesostigmata > Varroidae > Varroa > Varroa jacobsoni. The sequence continues at coordinate 63,074 of NW_019213591.1, read as the reverse complement.
GAAACGATGATTGGCTTGGGCAGGCACAATGACAAAAGGCGAAGCAAAAATTGGAAGATGGAGATACATTGTACTAGGTCTCAGCTCTGTCCATGTTTCGTATCTGAGAAAAATAGTAATGATAAAAAAAAATTAGTTTAGTACCAGATTCACTTCGAGATAGCATATTCGGACCGCTAGACCTTGATGGCTTCTCGATTCGGCAATGGGTTATGAGTAGATATTTATTTTAGTCAACGGTCGAAAAGATTGGTTAACGAGCTACCATTAGTTTACAGCATACAAGAGTGTTTCGATAATTTCTAGTTATTAAAATTTAGACCTACACGAGCAGATCAACTAGAAACTTTGGCTAAATAGAGGTCGTTCTATTCAAAAGCTACTACAGTAAACATGTTGTCGTCGTAGAAAGGTTCGCACAATTCACATTCAATTTAGAATCGTCTCATAGAAGCGCTGTAACTATCCACATAATTACATAACATATCACGACCGTGCTGCTCCCGTTTTCCTCCATACGAAAAACAGGCACTGAACTACGCATTTTTTTTTTTCGTTGCGCACCTTGTCGCCAACCTTTAGTTTTCGTTAATTTTTTTTTCGTCGTTCAGCTTCTCCCCGCTACGAGGCTATGTGGCGCTGCGGCTACAATGCAAAAGCGTTAAAAACGGCTTCCTATGCAGCTATTGTCTAGCACACAACTGTCTTTTGCGAACGGCCTACAGTGTTGCCAAACCTCGCTACTAATGAAGATGAGGAAAGGGTCCGGCGATCTCTCGTTATAACGATGGTCGGCAGTCGCCCAGTGCCTTACCCTAAAAATAGATTTACTCGCAGAATTGGCGTCTCGGCATAGCCGTTCTAGACTGCTGTTGGTCGTCGTTTTTGTCGTAATCATCTCAGAAAGCTGCAGGAGGAGACCAAGATGAGATCTGGGGAGGGAGATGGGACTCTAGAGAGAACGGAAGGAAATTGGGCGAGCGGTTCTCTACCCTTACGAAGGGATCTGAAACTTCAGTAACGTGAGGCCTTCTCCGTCAGCGCCGCTGACATTCGCCGAGTTGAAAGTCGGAAGCTGTGAGTGTTGTCGGCTACTACTGCTGCTGCTCTGCCAAAGAGAAAAGTAGGTTCGATTCATCACGCGTAGAATCTTGAACCCCTGACGCCGTAGGTTGCCATTATTGCACTGCAGAACGGCCACATCCCATAAGAACGTAGGCGATTATTAGTATGGCGGCACCGTTGCTGTCACGCAGATTGCCAGCTGAGCGCGTCTTGATCGAGCCGATGTTTCCGTGAGCCCTAGAGGAGCGTTGGGCCTGCCATTGTTTGTTTGCCGAGAATAGTACACGAAGGCTGCTTGGTAGGCTCTCATGAGCCGAGTAGGGGTTCCACTCACGCACAGCGAATCTATTTTGAAAAGTTCATTGCTACGGACCAGCGTCGGTTGCCACTGCTAAGCAGCATCGCTATGCTTCCTGCTTCGATTACTATTAAGTACATATCGAGATCAACGGCTCTGCTACGATGAGGGTGCGCGATCAGCAATCAGTGGGCGACTTAGCCAATTGCTGCTGAGTAACTCCCAGTAGGGGCTCCAAGAGCACAGGGGCTTAGAGATGCGGAGCTCATCCTAAAACCAATTTAGATCCTATCAGTAGGCCAACTAGCGAAGGGCTAGAGAGATGGACACAATCGCAAAGCAGAACCGCTCATTTCAATGATAATGTCTTAACGCATTTATGCATAGTTTGTGGGGCCCAATAGGTAGCCATACATAAACGGCGTGTTATTGTTATATTTACGATAACTGGCGTGCTCGAGAATCGAAGCTATAATTTGGTCTCTAATTTTTGCGCACGTGTTGCCTGTGATTAAGTAATCACTGGTCGATAAATACCATACATGATATCTGAAGTTAGAAAAAAAAAGTTGCTTATCTGTTCACATATATTTCAGGGCCGACCACGGTAACACTATAAAGCTCGGCTCGAGACGCGCACCTTTTTATTATTACCGATATTTTCTAGGTTGGCGCGCTGACCACGTTCCTTGTTTTTTCCGTCTTTGATTTTTTTTTTTCTTTTTCGGTTTTCAATCTTGTTCCAATAATTGTACGCACGATCGTTTGCTGTTAATGGTACGATCATTTGTTCACTGCTGTGCCGTTTCTGCAGATCATCATAATAGTTATTAGAAAATCCATAGCCTAAACGAAATTCGAGAAACGTTGTCGAGCGCGTCGTACAGGGGCATCGCACTGACCTACTTGTCATACCAGCAAAAAATAAGATTGAATGAACACATAATCATTTTGGGGCTAAGTTTGGGGGAGGCAAATTCATATAGTATTAGGAATGCATGTAGTAGTAGCAGCAGAAAGCCATCATCCATAAAGTAAGGTATTAGGCACCTGGGCAGCAAGATTTTGTCGATCTAGTTATTGGTTTTACTCAAAGAGTCTACGCGAGACATCGTCCAGATTTAGTCGACTGACATTGATGTGGACGCGGTGGCTTGGACGGCCATATTTTTGAATGAACACGAGCATCTACTATACACCTTGATGATTAGATAAATAGAAACAGGTTAAGAAAGCATTGATTACTATTTGCCTCCGGATTTTTCCTAGTTACTAATCCGGGGTGTTTGTTGCTAATAAAAAAAAATGCTCTTCTCCATCTGGTTTTGCCCCCTCTGTCTGCATAAAGGGGGTTGTGCCGGATGACAAAACGCTGTAGAGTCAAGTGAAAAAATCTAAATAAGAAAGTACAGTTATAGCCGGGTAAGTGAACCTGCGAGGGTAGTCCATCGGCCGACGAGAAAGACGATGGGCAACAAGTTCGAAAACGGTATCGGACTAGATCACTATACCGAAGAAAAAGCAACTTATGCGTGTGCCAGCAAAGATACGAGGCGATTTCCGTGTGCGTTTAGTTCGGAGAACATTCGACTAACAGCTGGAAAATACGTTTTAAAGACAATACAGATCGATCGTGCTGCACGATCTTTCGTAGTAGCTATAAAATTAACAGGATGTTGGTAGTGCCTTAACAGTAAAACGAATATCGTTAGCGCGCGTATGAAGACGACGGAAAATCCCTGAACGCTGCTAAACGTAATCCATAATCATGGAAATGTTACCCTAACATTAGCTGAATTGGATAGCTACACGACTTAACGTTATATAACTACGCCTATCATATTGATAGAAAAGTTCATGCTAAGCAACGTGACTTACGTAATACGATTTCAGCGTTAACGTATGAGGTTGATAAAATCACTGGAAAACTATTGTGGCTGACAGCGCTTTTGAGTTCCCTGTCTTCATGAACAACAGAGTTTCTATTTATGTTTTCTGCAGTTATGCGGAACTGTTGGAAAAAACATTTACATCAAACGAACATCTCATAGCTGTGATCTCCGCCATAAACAAAACACAGGACGATACGGTTTTTATTCCTATAGGTATTATCATACCTGTCCTGGAGAACCTGTATAACTTGCAGTTCACTAGGTTCCAGTAGTCATGAATTAATCATGTCGATTTACTTGTGATTTCTAATAAAATCGCTTGTTTAAACTACTCGAGGGATTAGTAGTGTGACCTTTGCTGCAGCAAAGTATTTGCCGTAAAATATTGCAATAAGAATTTTGTGGGTCAAAATGGATAAATGTGGGTCAGAATCAAAATACGTACAATCTACGATGATAGCGTATCTATTCTTTGTCGTAACAAAGCATCGATTGGTTTTTTACGAGAGATCATACCACTATCCTTGTCCTTGCCACCGGCTGTCAAACGCCGTCGGAGATCATAGATATTCTCTAGATATAACTGAAGTTTGAATAGTTCACAGTGGCATTTATACCCTCAGATCGATCTTGACACGTTATCAACTGTGACAGACTGTATTTGCATTGGATATGCCAAGAGAACCATAGAACCCCTGCAATCATCATAAAAAGCCTTCTCTTAACAAGCATATTGTATATATTTTTGCAACTTACAAATGAGTCCTCTAGCATCGTGCAGGTTTAACAGACTCGCCAAAGGCAAATGCATATTGTTCAAACGTATATAATATTATTTTGTTTTTGAGGTTTTGGCTGAAACTTTTCTGCGTCTACTACAACGTTTATGAAAAGTTCCGGTCAAACTGAGACATTATATATATATATATATATATATTTACCCATTACATAAGCTGTGCTTACATTTCCCTACAATGAAATATATGCATTAAAACGTATCCAGCTTTGTTCTAAGTGTTATTATCATTCGTTCGTACGCGTATCACGGTGTCATATATAATATGAATATTTATCTTTTTTCTTGACGTTTCTGTTTGAAAAGCTCTCAGTTCAACGATGGAGGACCTCGTGTACGATAAACAAGCCTGTTTGCCTTCTATCAGGCACCACCGTTGCTCGTCATCTTTTCAGTTCGATTTTTCGCCAAGTGCCAATTGTCTGTTTTTTTTTAGTCTTCACATGGTCTTGTTTATCCGCCGAACGTCCCGTCCTACTGAAGCTTGCCCGCGTACGTAGTCTCTGTTCACGCACTACGTCGAAATCTTCTTTCTCGACAACCCTTCTTACCTCGGCCTCTGTTTCACAATAATAATAATAATAATAATAATAATAATAATAAACAACTTCCCGTTGTTCTACGAGGGCCTTATTGTTACTGCCGCTGCCGCTGCCATCGCTACTCGACTTTATCGCCGTGTTCGTCATCGCGGCCTGTTCGCGGCCTTTTCGAGTTACTTCTGCTATATTATTTGCAGCATTTTCTATGCACTGTAAATATTACTATAACGTTTGTAACCAAACTGATGTGGTGCGCTAGCTGAGAAGTGGTTCTTTCGACGGTTAAGCATCATTCTCTATTTCGGATTGTTTTGCCGTCGCTGCAATGAATGTTGTGCATTGTCTGGCTGGTGTACACTTGTTTAGACGTGGGCCTGGCTGGATCTGACCGAAGTGCACATTTGATAACGTTATTATTAACGCAAATCCATCCAGGCAACAAATTTCCTAGCTAGAGCTTAAGTTAGCAGGCCAGCCTATCCACAGTGAAGACGCTTTACGTAAATATGCCGGTGTGACAAAAGTACGGTAGGCTGTGGGCAAGCGGACTCTACGATATAAAGTACACTCACAAATAATAAGAACAGCAATAACAACAGCGGCAGCAACAATAGCCGCGATACAAAACCAACAATATTGATTGGCCGGGCCCGGAGCTGCTGGCTTCCTTGTCGGCTTTTGCCTTCTTTTTTCAGACCTTGTCACCGGTTCCCTCGTCTTATTCGGGCTACTTGTAGTCGACCTTCAAAAGGGCGTCACGTCTCTCATATCGAACGGTCAACACCGATAATAATGATAATAGCAACCACAACAACAATAGCCATGATGAAAACAACAACAGCGGCAAAAAACAAGCACGCCAATAACAACGAACACTGGCCTTGCAGGCAACGGATCGAGCGCCTAGTGTTCAAACATAAGCTCAGAACTTTGGCTAGATCCCTTTTTCACCCGTCTGGGTTGACGGCGGTGAGGCCCAGACTTCTGTAGCGTGCATAGGGGGTCCTGGTGGTTTGTAGCCTTGGGAGGCCAGATAAGTTACTCAATAATAAGAGACGGACGGAGAGATAAGGAAAAATTACCACCTTCACAGTGCCGTCGATAGCGTTGGTGTGTACGCTCTCGTTGGCGTCTACCAACCATGCATTGATTCGCATGATCCTGTGACTTACTTCCTCCTCCGGCCTCGATAGCTGCGTTCGTTTTTATCTGTTATTCTGATCACAGTGCTGGGGACACGAATTATGTTTGGTAGTGTCCAAAGAAAGGCGAGAAGACCCGTGCTGTAAGAGCTAATACGATGACGCCGTCTGCTGTTTATGTTTGCGGCTGCGTGGCAGGCCGTGACGCCTCTGCGGAGAGAAACGGTGGAGGACGTTGAATTAGCAAAGGCGCATTGGTAAAAAGATACATGCGAGAAAATGCGACGAATTTTAGCACCTATACAGGATCACTGAATATGCTTTGCTTTGTCTTTGCTGTTGCCTAGTTGAAGAAAGATGGTTGTCATTTTAGGTTGTATTCTTAAGCGACTTAAACCGGAATACTCGCATAAAAGAAATGAAACTAATTCTACAAGAAGTATATTCGAAGGATAGCTTGAGAGCAATTATCATAAAATCTGGTGATAATGTCTCCCAAAATTACATTTATCGTAACTACTTCACACACGTAGATTAGGCTCGAAGGTAGACCACCTAAAGCGAAGTCAGACTGTTGAACAGCATCCCGCGTTGCTTCGCGTGCACTTGCGTCATTCAGCTCTTAAGACAACACTATACTGACGTTTGCTTCAAAGTTACGACACAAGTCAACAGACTGGGGGCTCGTAGGAAGCATGTTTAATTATATAGAGCATTTGACTCGAATCGTAGATAGGGGATTAGTTCAACCGTAGTTGTTATCAACAACATGGATACATTTGTAGATTGTCAGAAGATTCGGATTGCGATCTAGAATAAACTATAGAATGTAATACATAATTCTAGCAAACTTGTATCCGGTAGATACCACTTGTTAATAGCCGTAATATCGTTCTCACTTAGAGCAAAAAAGGAACTTCTCTAATTTCACGTCTGCTGCTACCAGTACACATTGCTTGAAATGGCTGCCTCCCACCACGGAACAAAATCACCTGTCCCTAAATTTGATAGACAAATACGTTGGCATCACGGCAACCCTATGTATAGAACTGACTGTGTGCTCTGGTGGACGGCTATACTTTAAAAAGTCTGTCATTGCGTTTGACGCTAAAAATCAGCGTGATGCAAATTCATCCCGACAACATGTCCTGCAAATCACGAAATGCCGCATTATAGCAGATAACCTATCATATCCCTGTTCCTATCCCACCTTATTCGGGATAGGATACTGACGATACCGATGTCGTTTTACGGTATCCCCGAGCAGGTTTTGAAATTTTCCAAGCGTACTAAGCTATGAGGTAGGCGGTAAGTGACATCTTGATATACAGTATTCGATTGTGTCATCTTTCAGGGTCCTTCACAGTTTCTCGTTGAAGCTGAAAGATTCGGGAAAGGCTTTATGGCTAAAGCATGTATAAACGTTGCGGATTTACACTTGGAAAGGTCATACACTGACTTTCTGATACGAGTAGTTGAGACAACGTAAATTACGATCGTTCGTTAACTTGCTTCCGGACAAGCAAGGCATGTTATTTCGTCACACAGGGAACCGAACAACTACTCCACCTCAAAGTCTACCGTGGCGTCTACCAGAAACACAATGTGTTGTGCCGCGTTGCGTGTATTCACGATTACGCCATGTTGGCCCAGCGAGGGAATATTGCGTCACAAAACGCATAATAATCATAAGAAAAGCCTATATTTGCATAATCCTAATATACTAATAGTACGATAGAGCAAATGTAATGAATAGAAAAATATCCAGTTGAAACAGTGAACGGTTGCAGTATTCAAGAGCATTGTAACACGTATCGCTTATGATACGATCGCTCGCGCGGGGTGTGTCAACAAACTTGAAGTTCATTAGCGGACAACAAGATGTTGCGGTAATAGTATATCGTAATTTTGCTAAATGCGGCTCTTGCGTATCCGCAGTGACCGCGCGATTTCTCCAAATGTGGCCCACTGCTTTTTCAATGATCCTTATGCTAAAGTACTTCGCAGATAGAAGTCCTCCCATGCCAGTTACCACCGTATCGTGCTCTTTTGTTCTCTATGATTTATTCCCACACACGCCTACGGCCATCAGCGGGTCGACGTCGGGGGTGGGGTGTGGGGTGACGCAATCTCTCACTTTGTGTGTTAGAATGATGGCTATTCAACAAGTGTCAACGGAAGTATTTTTTTTAGCAATGCTCAAGGCGTGTGTGACTGACTGTGAAACGGTGCCGAAGTAATGTGACCACTATGTCATGATGGCTTTAGCAAAGAGTTTCATACTGCCGATGTGCGGTTACATTTGGATCGAAACATATGATAGCGTCGTTACGTTCGTTCCGTCCGTTTAAGCGTGGATTTTTTCAAAAAGGTTATTGTTTTTCTTCGTTACTACAGGCAGTGTTGGGAAATATCGGCACAAACATGTCATTGTACACTATTACTAGCGCTGACGTTGACAGATGCAAGTAAAAAACAGAAGTTAAACATGTGACTGTTTTCAAGATCAATGCAACAGTTGGGAGAGACGTGCTGTTAAAATATCTTACCAGTATGTTTTAGGCTAATCGTATGCGTTACTTTGCTGGGCAGCAAATGCAACGATGCAGCAAACGATTAATTTATTGTAGCAGACGAAACAACAATGTTTGCCACGGGTTTGATGTTGGCGATGACGGTCCTAGAAATAGGAAAATATCCCATAGAAAATAGCAAACTATTCCGTTTGGTCCGTTCACATTTACTAGCCGCCTGTTTATCCACTTTTGTCGTCGAACTACGAGAAATTCAAATAGGTCACTTGAACCGTTTTATGGATTTTGTATGATGACAATGGTGACGAGCAAAATAGCCCTGTCCTACTGTCGGTTGTCGTGTAGCATACCGTACTATACGTCAACTATATATAAAGGCGATGTCGGTTATCATTTGTCAAAGACTTTGTCCGCCAATATATGTCGTTCTTCAATGATTTTAAGTCAACCTTCGTAGTATATGTAGACATTTTTATCTACTTTGAAATTGTAAACGAATCATTTAAAGTGGGTGACTTTTTCGTACTGTTGCAGATATTCAAAATTACTAGTTCGTACATCAATGAAAATAGCAAGCTATGGATTCATAAATCTCAACGAACTTCAATCAATCAGTGTCATTGGCTTCATCTTTATAGTATCCATTTAAGAAAGAGTCCATTGAAGTCTGGAAAACGAGCAGGCCGTTTTCTTAGGGAAAAAAATTTGCTATCTTTACTGAAGTCCTCCCGCGTGCGTTATAAAACAGATCCTTACAGTAACTTTCAGGTTACTGGCACCACTCACTGAGCTACTATAGAAGAACACTTGTACATTAAATATGTACACCCTCGTATGTATTGTTTGTATGTAATGCCAGAAACCATACAATTTCCAGGTGCTCAACTGCTTCTTGTCCTAGCTATTGAAATTAATGTATACTTTATGGCGGAATTATTGTCCCATATCGCCCTTAGGATGGTGGTACCAAGTCACTGCCCTTGGGATCGCTAGTGCTCGGGAACAGGTGGCTGGTGTTTTAAGCAGGCAAAGAAGTTTTTGGTACTACTAAATGAGGGTTATGAGTACTACTGAATGTAAAACGGTACGATGAAAACGTTTCATTGTCATGACAATTATGTATACACAATATACCCCTAGATATGCGCATTTTCTCTGTAACTGTAGCAACGGTGTACCGATGTCAGATTATATATTATTGGTACCTTGCATAACATTCTACCGCGCTCCGGGTTAATTCTTAATTTCTATGTGCCCAAAGCGAATCTCTTTCTCTTTTTCTAATCGACGAGACCACATTCGTTGACACCTAAGCGTATGCATTTAGTCTTCTCTATGATTGATCGCTTTTGTAAAACTAACAGAAGGTACTCTTTACGGGAGATATGTCTGAATACGCACCTCTGCCCTTTAGGCTTTGAACTTCCGTTTTCACACCGAGCCACGACCTTTTTGACCTGTGTAGATGTGGCAGAGCTAGAATAAAAACGCTTCGTCGTCTGCTGTGTGGTTTTTCGAAGGCCTGGGATTCCGCAATCCACAGCATTGGTGTGTGTTGCCTGGAGCCCATTAACGAGTACGTACTCCGGAACGTACCTCCGCCAAATCTAACCGTAACCTTATTTAGAGAAAGATACCACTTCTTACGCTTCCCTGACATCAGCCACCTATGCTTATGTAGAAAATACCAATAGGAGCTTCACATTCTGTTTAGGATCTCACTCTGCCGATGATACCACTCTGCACTGGTACTTTTCATAGTCGTCTGCAGGTTTCGCAATCACCGTGAAAAGCGCCGTGCAAGCGGGCGGTGACGCTACAATATGGTGGACGAAATCAGTGCGCTAGCAAGACTCCTGCACGTCTTCCAGGGACGCCTTTAACCCAAATAGCAATCCAATAAGCTCATTAGAAATTGTTCCTGGGTAAACGCGCACAGGCTTTCATCACCTCCTTGGATCCGCGTCATGATATCCTCTTGCGTGAGGTGTCGCCTCTGCTGTAAAGGCCGCTCGATTATTAGCGCTCGAGTTTTGAACTTATCGCACATCGTCTTGCCGCCAACGACGGATTCGAATTGCTGCTGAGCTAGACTTGGCGAAAGCCCGTGAGTAATCCCGACAGATGCATATGGGATTAGCCGTAAATACCACTGTTGCCTCCAGTGCCCTGATCCATTGCCCAGACTACGAATAGTCTAGAAATAATAGCTTTGGTGGCAACGTGACCCCCTTTGCACTCTATGCGAAATGTTGCACCACAGAATGATGTCTTGCAGCTTAGCCGATCACTTCGTTCATCCTTCGTTCATTAAGCAGTCTCTTCGAAACTTGGCTCTATTTCTGTTTCGCTAGCGTCAATTGTATGACGACGACAACGTACCTGCAGTTGCATAAACACTATTTGTTCTACACCTCATCTTTATATATCAGCAGCGATATAAATATCTAGAATTGAACATTTTATTGGTAATAACTTATATGTTCTATATATACGCGGTACACGATTGACATCTTAGGACTGGCATGCGTCTTCAGTGTAAATAGCCTGAACCTAGATCATTACGACAATCACAAGCCTTGTCATCTACCTGGCTGCATGCATCGGGATATTATATTTACTGTTTCTCAGTACCTGCAACTGTTTAGTCTCGAACAGGACAAAATTTGCTTGGCTTCCTTTTATAGAGAGAGCGGGAGAGAAGGGACGCACTATACCAGTATTGGATTTGTAACCTTTAGACATAATGAGTCCCTGGCGTACATGTTGGCCCGGTTAGCTCAGATCTTCTGTCTAACGAAATGCTGCCCGCTTATTCAATGTCCGATACGAGCCAACAAATACGTTGTCTGTGATTAAATTTTCGAATTTTACGTTTGGCACTTAGACGGCTGTTTTCCAACACGAAACGTATCAAGCCCGGATTCTAACCTATATCACCATATGTCCTTGAAGTTTAGCAAAAAAACACGTTACCCAGTACATCATCACAACGATGTACTGTGAGTACCTGGAAAGTACTAGGGTACTATTAAGTGCAACGGTAGCCCCTAGCCTGTAATCGAACTCAAGTGTCAACTATTCATGCAGTGTTGATTATACGATGCTGATTGTCTCTATGCTGTTTTCATGGCTGCGATACAGCCAGAGTACGCAATAATTACACGTAATGATACAAACGCGTTTAAGAAAAACAAAAAAATGAAAATACGACTAGATGCCAAACTGAGAGAAAATTTTAGAAATATTGATTATCACTATTAATATTATCGTGATTATTGGTATCTAATCAAAGTTTGTAAACCAAGTATATTAAGCAAATCGTGTAACTCCGCTTTTACCCAAGCCGAGTAGAGACCACTTTGTCAGTATAGGTGTCAGAGTTGTTTGGCGACCATTATGGAAGACCTGCAGAATAAACATGATCGAGAGTTTTGCAAGGGTCGCGTCGCCACACGGCGCGCCGCCAAATGTACAAACTAACTACCACGCATGTCGTTTTTACGCGATTATTTTTATTATATTTTATTTTCTACTAATTTTTAGTTATAACTTCGTAGCTAAGCAGCAGCGTCATAAGTGTCTCTGCATCACTGTACGTATCTCCAAAGTAATGGATCAGATCCAATGATCACCTCGTGGTATTATTATTATTACTATCGTTTTTCCACCTTTGTTGCTAGGCGCCATTTTTTCGGTAGATTACCTTAAATATACATTGTTCTCCATTACAATTGATTTCCATGGGAAATATGGATTAGTAATCTATAAGCTAAAATGCACTGTGTTCGTTGCGTTTTCCAGACTACTAGTAATCTAGTGATAGTATTAAGGATACTAACTATAACAAGGCTAACGTAAAAAGGCACAATAGCATCACATTCAGCCATCCGCTCGGCAGTATTGATACGTTAACGAAAGCGGGGGTCCAGAAACAATGAATAAACTACTATTACGTACCTATAAGCTTATACAAAAGTTTGCATGAGCGAGCAGTAGTCGGCAGGCAGACCCATAACCTTACCCACTTATCTGGTTAAGTCACCGGTTCGAACTACTTCGCTACAACCTAAAGTACCTCGGGTGCCCGCTTAACTGCAGCGGAGAAGCTTTCCCGAGTTGCGCGGTACTCCAACGTAGCGCGCATTTTGCGAAGAGGTGTGCAGCTAACAGCATCAGAAGTGATGGTGATATCGTACGCAGCTATAGCAGGGGAAACAGAAATGTTTACAGGAATTGCTCGTGGATGGCCTTTCCGCTTCCAAATTGAACTATTTTCTCCTTCTCGTTGCATGGCCGCTGGAGGCACAGTCAACCAGTTCCAGCACTTGCCGTTAATTGCTATTTTACCAGGGGAGTCGGCCGTTGCCTTCATCACGTATTGCCTTTTGCAGTACGTGTCGTCTTGCATACAGCGAGGCATTTATCGGAACTTGAACGACGTGTGTGTCAATTAGTGGCGTTGTCGTACTGCAAACGGCCACTACTCCACTGCTTCTATTGCTACGGGTGACGCCAAACAGAGGCAAACAAAAGGAAACGAGGTTAATCCGAAGCTGAAAATAACCTTGACAGGACGTCCCTTAATTGCGATGCTGGTGTCAATCTCCATGGAAAATGGAACCGGAAACGTTTCACTTTGCTTGTTTCTTGCAATGCTTTCGTCTGAGAAGACGCTTGCGACACGGGTCTTTGGTGTCTCTCAAGGCACCTGTGTCCTATATGAGGTGAGCATAGGCCAGTCTGTGTAGCTTTTCAAGAGGTACCTTAACTTTTAATCGTGCGGGCGGACCACACCGAACTCGCAGGAGCGAGCAGACCCGCGAAAAATGATCAAGTTTCGAGGGAGCGGGCGAAGGAATCGTGCCCGCTAACTTCGAACTGAATCTGTGTATCCTGTCTGCGTTGCGGCACGTATTTCAATACAACAACGACGGGAAAGCAAAGTGGCCCTAACGCTTACTGAATATATAGAGTTAACTGGTCTTACTGCATCGGTCCGAAATGCACAGTCGCAAGTCTGTTTCGTCTGCTGCCCAATCCAGCATACGTTAGCTGTATAGTTGGCTGACTTAAAAGACGTGCGCGTTTACCCCGCATAAATACACCGGAGTGAGAGCTCTGTTTATTGAACTTATTCTATACGTATCGCGTTGTTTCTCTGAGGTGCTTCTCAACTTGATGGCAGGTTTCGGTGGCATTCTAATACTCGCCTAGCCTATGCAAGCCTATGTGGCATGGCCTGCAGGCCACCAATGGAGCCAAAGCTGCTACATTTTAGATGGCGTTTGTCTATCGGAAGACTGTCAGAAGACTATCTGTCTTTTAGCTAGATTCCGAGTTATCTGTGATTTCAGCTTTGTGTGAAGACAAACAAACTGATCTTCCCTATACATCTCACTTGAGCTATCCTGAGCCGGCCGATGATGCTACGCCCAAAAAAGGCCCGGCTGGTCAAAAAAATAGGCCTGTATTAACATAATATGATCAAATAAATTTAGAGATACATATAGGCCTTAAGTGCAGAAGGGTTAGTATACTTATGCATTGTTACCGTTATAGAGTTGAACAAGGTTTAAATTCGTTATTATAACACAATTAGGTCCGATGCACGTGACAGGTTCAACCTGGTAAACAAATCGTAGGAAAAAACGAGGCACGTCAGGACAGCTGACATTGGAGGCGTGCTCCGCAGCCATAATCCCATTGTTGTGTAAAAAGTGTTAGGAACAAGATGACAATGGCAGCGCGTTCCATCCCAAAAATTATTATCACCTTTGCTAGAAAACGACTATAAGGAATAAGTCCACTTATTTCTTGAGGAATTATATTAGGATAATTCCTATTATATATTAGGGTATTCGTCTAATATACTAGAGATAACTAGCCGTCAGTCGTAAGAAGGAACGAAGAATTACCGTCTTCGCTAACAACCAAACAAGCCTCATATTGCACCAATGTATATGTGCGTTCTGAAAGTAACACAATCTCAAGAGGGCTGTGCGACCTTGTGGTTTCAGTAGCCGTGATTGGGAAGGCAGCTACCTTGTGGGCCTCGCAAATGATTAAATTAGAAATAATAAATCATACAAATGGCTCCATGTTTCGAAAAGACTTATCAATTATTTTTAAGTTTCCGTGCAGTGTAATGCAACTTACAAACACACGAGCCGGCGACTAGCTTACCATTTACTTATAACGAGTACTCGACGTTCGCTGTAGAAACTCTAGGCCCTTGCCAGTATCTATAAAACAAATCCAATTTAACTGAAACTAATGGTGTTGTACCTTCGCAATTTTGCAAAAAGGTGTATGTGCTTCGTGTTCAATCTCGATGACTCTGCTTCGGATTATATTCAGCGTAAACTAGGTAAAAAAAAAAAACTGCCTTAGTCGATATTGTACAACGATTAGTTTCGTTTTAAACAAGCAATGGGTTACGTATACGTGCTTCTGCAGAGTCATAGCATCCCACTGCGTCTGTCTTCTGCCTATTCACTGCTTCAATTTTAAGAAATGGTTTCTCCTCATACCGCAAGCTCTTCTATTAACCTGATACCCACTATTCTGCTCCCATCACAGGGATGATTGGTCTATGGCCAGCGTATGCAAACAAGAGGCGATAGTGCATAGTTACTGCCCGTCCTTGTCGCAAATTAATAAACCCTGGGTTTCTTAGAGTTTAATATTTGTGGATGATGCCTTGACTGTCCAGTAAGCGCCGAGATAATATTTGCAGGCTAAAGCGTTTGTGTATGTGTGTATGCCTGCTAGCACCTTCTTTTCCTCTAGCACACGATTAAGGTCGGCAAAGGTTATGTACGCTTTTGTATGCAAAAGGATTAGTGACGTTCTTAGTAACTAAAGCTGTCAGTCCATAAACCGTGTTCATTGCTACGGCCTAGAAATAACCGAACACTTTCATTTTATAATGAGGACGTAGAAAGACAACAATGTATGTAAAACAAAAAACGTCGCTCATATACGTCATATACGCTACGGTAGACAAGGTAGACATGACCTACCTTAGGCCTACTGTTGGGGGGGCGTCTGTTCCCCATAGCTCTTCCGTAGCTTAGAGGGATCTTCCAGTGAATCAACCTAACTATAAAATGTGAATTTTTTATATAAAAATAGAATAATTGCGTTGAGGTATTGCTGTTAACTAGCTAACTACCACCGACGCTGTTGGCTATAATAACTATCGCACGTTCCGCCAACTAAGTAGCAATATATCGTCTACTAAAAAAATAGTAAAATGTATAATACTTAAGCCACTGCCAGATGATACCGTTAGCGTACATCAGCATCGCTTAGGCCTCTTTTCCCTACAGCTTTTTAGAACTTTGAGTAGCAAGTAACTAGATTATATTAAGTACAGCTCTTATATAAATATTCCACGACGGTCTGAGAATGCCAACTAGAGGAAGCCCTATCTCCTAAAGATCATTAGGGCAAATTTTATCGCTACCGATCAAGGTATCAAAATTGCCCGATGTGCATTCCCGTTGTAACAACGGAATAGTAACGTATAATAAATGGCTTTTCATTTCTTCATGTTTTCGGCGACACAGTCATTCTCCTGTAGGTCAGAGGCTCCCTTTCCCGGCTTTAGGCCATACGAAGGCTCGTCACCCCCCTCAATAACGGGGCCCTCTGTTTTCCTCCATAAAGATGAAAGGCAAGGAAGGCTGCATGAAGGCTAGGGGAAGTAAAGGGTAGCTTTTGCTTAACTGTTGTAGCGAGTCGGCAAAAAACCTGGCAAGAGGTCCGTCCTGAGCCTGAGTTTTTGAAGAAAATCAGCAAAAGCTCAAACCAGCCACCAATCGTTGACCTTTATCGGCCGAAAGAGCAATGTAATTAGTGTACGCACTGCACCCTATGGATGGCAATGGTTTGCTTAATAGCAATGAAACAAGGATTAAGAATTGGAGAAAGTAGGGAAAAAGTGATCGATAGCAAGCAAACGGCGTAACGAGATCCAATGGACGCTTGGCCAATTTCGAACTACCCGAATACACCCCTTATTTCACCATACTTGCCTTATTTCGTCGAGTTTTGTTTTCGCTGTTATATGCACGTCCATAAGCCCTTGCGCGCACACACCAGCAAAATTTCCTGCTAGCTTAATTTAGCCAGCAGACTAGCTGACCCTAACCGGGAGTCTCAATTCGCTTTTACGAATCTCCGGAGATTGGTACCCGCTGTCGCCTTCTAGACAGGTCGATGGAGAGAATGACGTCTAACTATGGGAGCACTCAACGTCAGGCAGACACGTTCAGGGTCAGAGGCGGGAGGGTCCGTTGAAGGAATGCTAAATTATTTGACTGATTACAACAGATTGCCAACTATAACGCTCTGCTAAAGTTTAGTCGCCTGGTGATTTCTGTGTATGTACACGTGTATTAAAGCTAAAGAATGGGTTGTCAGGGATTGAACAAATTTTAGGGGAGAATGCAAGAAGTACAAAAAAAAGAGACCATTTGCTGCTTGAGGCCCGACGCTACGTTCTTCAGGATGTTCGCGTGATGTCATGTTGGCATGTATGTAACAAAAAGTAACAAAATGTAACAAAAAGTTTCGAACCGGAGTTCGAGAAAGAACAACATGGAATACTGACAGCAATGGATATAATGAAGCTATTGTGCGGCGAATATATGTATATATATATGGAGGATAGTCTTGTTTATGGCAAGTCAGGCGGGGTATTGGCGCGTTACTAATAAGAGTTTAAGTTTAGTGGACAATACATGCTTAGTAATTTTGCACTTCGTTAAAAATAAAATGATCTTTAGGGCTGTTTTCAAACGATAATTCTTTGAACGCACTTGGCTAACAAGGGGCAACTGTATCCCGATTCATGCATCTCATTCTATGACCATGAATCAACAATGCTTTATTGTTAGGAACCTTCGTTTACTAGCGATCTAGAACGTTTCGCCTTGTCATCGAAAATATTCAAGATGAAATTCTCTTCAGATTTATCACTCACCTGCTATATATCGCAGTAATAACATTTGCTTACCGAAGAAACGGCGACTGGAGCTGCCCGGTTTACGTTTGTCTAAAGAAAACCCATTATAGCTTTCAAATTTGGAATAGTGGCCCCACAAGTAGTTTATATATGTTCGTTCAACGGGGTTATTATTATAGTTTTTTTTTACTATTTTTGTTTCTGTCCCTCAAATGAGGTCGATCTTTTTCGTTGTATGTAAGGCTACGGTGGCTCAGCAGGTGCTCCATTTACATTTGAGGGCTGAGTGAGTAAGAAAGCCAATCAGCTTTAAGCTGTATCTTCTGCTCCAGCACTACGGCAGACTCCGATTGAATGCAGATGTGAAGTGCTAAAGAAATTACCGGCCCATTGGTGGGCTTCACAAGACGGCTCTCCTAAGTTCCCCGAGGACGGAACTGAGTAGCCCAAATCGCTCCAGCTCTATAAAAGCTATGGAGCCCATTAACATCCGTCTTCGACCTCTGCACTTGCTTTGATCGCTCTTCAATTCCCATCGAAACTCAGCTATCTCTGATGCTGGTCTGAAAAGCTCTCAAGATGCCTTCTATCACACGAGGTCAGCCTCAGTTGTCTCGGAGCGTAGAAGCTCCATTTTTTCTACTCCATTCCTCGCTAGTCTCGCAGTTATTCGTGTACATCCTCCATCTCTTCTTCTTCGATGGTTACAGTAAACTCCGTTTCCTCGCAGTCCATCTTCAAGGGTAATGGATATGTTCCGTCTGTAGTCGAATGAAATGCTAAGCACACGCCGAAGGCGAGTAAAGAAGAGAAAACGGAGCGCGTATTAGAAACCTCTCGGGCAGCGAACGAGTCGCCAAGGGAGCGCGATAGAGCAACGACATCGAAAAGCGCACCCCATTATCGTACAACCTCCACACGTTGGTGGCGCCGCTGCCATTCAACTCAGTTCGTGACACCGTAGCCGCAGACGTAAGCCAACCAAGCACGACTCTGCCGGAGCAGACAAGAAAGACGTTACTCTGCGCACGATTGTCTGTTTCTCCTCTCTTGTAAGCTTCTTCCTGAACGTTTCTTTTAGCAACGAACAAGCTAGTTGCAGGCGACGGAAAATAGCGCTAAAAGCAAAGTTCCACACAGCAACGATATTCTTTTATCGAGGATTTAGCCCTTTTTTGAATTGTAAGGTCGTGAAGTATACAATGTATTCGTTATGGAACCCAATACACTATGTACCCATAAGAAAAAACGAGGGACAAGGTCACTGCAGCAGCAGCATGCTTCGTAGCTGATAGTCCGCGCTATTACAGGTGTACTTTTATACAAACATGCGCTTTCTATTCGAAACCCCAAGGTCGCTCAAAGTCGCCGTATTCGCTTTGGTTGCACGTTCTATGAACTCATGCGCTACGACAGATTCGGCCGCGGAAACAAGGAAAGGAAGGTAACTGGTAATAGCCAAGTTCTGCGATCTAGGCGTCTAATGTACACTGTATAATAAAAACTGGCTATGGACATTTTAGCAGAGTTACAAATGCAGTGTGGTAGACGATTCTGGTGAGAAAAAGATATGGAATGGCTTCGCTATCGGCGGTATTGTTCGTTCCGGGATCGATGCACTGATTTTACATGTTACATCTTCTCGCAGGGTTAGTATCTATTGTAGAAAGCGGATACGTCTTTGGAACGTTTCACAGTCTTCTTCCATATTTTTGGGTGTAAATAAAAGATTTTTCCCTCAGACGGGTAGACAACACCCCAAATTGGCCGAGGATAGGGAGATGCATGCGTCTGCAAATGAGCAGCTTTTCTATCTGTATGCAGGAGCTCCTTGACAGGTTTATTTAGCACAAATAACTTGGAAATGCTCAAAAATACTTTTGACATTTAGATAGAAAAGGGACATTTGTATGCAGCAGGCGTATCAAAAATACCTTATGTAACATCGGGTTTTCAAAAAGAAATATTGATCATTTTTATTCTCTATAGAGCAAAGATTTATTTCATTCCAAAATAATATTTATTCAAAATATGCACCATTTTCATCGATGATCTTCTGCCATTTTTTGGATAGCGTTATAATCCCATCATTGTGTAAGACCTTTGTAGCTTCTGGGTGGAAAACTGTGACAAGTGATTATCGAATTGCTCTATTATAAAGTTATAAGTATGCAAGTTCTACACAGAGCGAAACAGATGATTCGAAAACGATGCTTTGTGTTTACTAGTTTCGGATTTTTTTTAATAACTTGTTGTAGTTGTTGACAGCAGAGATTCAAATCAATCGCTTTGTCGCGCGACAACAACCCGAAACGCGCGACTCTATTTCAGTATACGTAATATCATCTTGCTAGGCTTTATCCCAGGTTTTATAGCTCCATTGTCATATCTGTTCTCGCTTGTACATTACTGCCATATATGATTCCCTTTTTAATCACTTGTAACTAACTAACCGCTGCAGGAATAGCTCGATTTCGTAGGGTTTTTACAGAGCTTCGCAGACAGAGATATATAATCGCGTAAATTGTTTTTTTTTTTTACCTCGAATCGTGTGGCACCCGGACATCAAGCCTCCCTGTGGCCACCTTTCGTTAAACTGCTCAGATCTGTTTTATACTGAACACTTAGTTTCGTTAGCGAAATCGTGATTACTCAGTTGTCGCTTTCGCAGTAATTATATATCAATATGTGTCTTCTTTGACATTGAAACGAATACGAAGAACCACCTATGGGTCTTTTTTTATCAATTACACATCTGTATAATAAACAGTATACATTTTAATGGGGCTGGGCTAGATAAGTTTGCTTTTAATCTTTGCAGTTGTCTACGTTATCTTCAAGGTCATCTCTCATAAGCCTTAACAAGAGTATTCTAACAAGTTTAAAACGTCTATTGCTGGCGGATCTCACTTTTTAAATGATACCAACACTAACCTGTTAGGACTCATATTCATTTCAGGCCATATGGCTAGAGAGATGGTCAATACAACTTTTGATGCAATACAACAAATATCATTAATTCATAGAGAGGTGCACAAATGCAAAAAGTGCCAACAAACCTTTATGTTTTTTTACTGTTATTATTATTATCTTTATTGGTACCATTTTTCATAGCAAATCTATCTATTGTCCTTCATCTATATCACTTTCACCGATTCATAATAGTAGACTTCTTAATCGTGCTTCTTTTGCCATTTGCTCTTATTTTTCCTATTTACCGTCTTCTAACAGGTGCATGCGTAAACAGTAGAGAGGAATCAATCAGCTGCCCCTATCAGTCAGCTTGTTTAGGTGTGCCGGGTCGATAACTCGACCCTTCAGTCGGCTTGGGATCATACGCCGATTCTTTCTAACCCATACAATCCTCTACCGAATTATCAATCCTAACCCAAAAGAACAACGAGTCGGCAGCGGCGGTGGCGCTAACGCTTGGCTACGGCCTTAGACCGAAAGGCCGCCAGTCGAAGGTTCTTTATTAACTTTCGTCATAGACATGCTTCATTATGCTTTACTTTAGAGCGGAGGCAAAACAATTACTATCGGAAACTTCCCTGTCCCCGTAGTTCTCCAGTAACCCAATAACACCTTGCGCACACATTCGTTGCGGCGGCCTAAGAAAGTTCTTGACAAAAAAGCGACTCAGTTTAGATGAGCCTAATTGAAAATGGCCTTTGAACGAAGGGAAGGCGTCACGATGTTATGCGCATACTGAACTCTAGTAGCTGGTCACTTGTCGGTACGCGGGTGGCAGCTGGTATCAAATTAATTGCGTGGACACATACAAGCATAAGTGTTTCAAAGCGATCTGCTAGCATACACAATGGTATAATATAAAAAGGCCGGCTTCAATGGCATGTTAGAGAACATGTTAGTTCAAGAACGAACAGCCCTAGGAAGCATAAACGCAGCGTTAGGACTATCGTCTGTATCGATTAGCCCCAATAGATGACGGCGTTTTATTGTAACTTCATGCAACAAAGGTAAAGCGTTAAAGGCTTCATTCACGATCCTAACAATAACAACTAAGGGTTTACAAACTGACCCTGCTTAGCGACGGTGGTTTTAAGGTTGCTTTTGGACTTTGTTTTATGGTTTACGCAGAGGCGTCGGCTTTGGTTAGATAACACGAACATCGCTGTAAACTGTAAAACGTTAATATCTGATGAATAAAATCTGAGAAACCCCTTTACGTACACCAAACGTGTACTTAGCGCCAGTCAGATGACGCTGAGATTCCTAAACGTGCATATTTTATGACGGCTGCCTCTTAAGCATTGTTGACGACCTTTGTACCTACGATAAAGACGGCGCAAATAAGGGCTGCAGCCCCACGAAACGAGCCTACAATAAGAACATAGATGCGCAGAATTTTTCGACTTATTCTTTGCTTTAAACATTCTTCGCGTGGCCGATTGAATGATTTCCTATATTGAAGTGAACACAAAAGACCCGATAAAACTATATTAATTATACTGTTCGCCCGTCTCGACCTCGTTTTGCACACGACGAGCGCTTTCCTATGATTGTTGACAAAATCACACCCCCCAATAAAAGAAGCCATCACACGAATTTATCTTAGATCGATCAAATCAGACACGCGTCCTATTCGCAGCGTCCGTCACCAGTCATATTTTCACAAACGCGGACACGTTAAATGAACATCCGTTAGACTCGTATACAAAGTCGCTCAGAAAACCAATCAATGGACCAATGTATTTCATTGCTTTCTATATTTGCACTCAGGCAACGCCTCAGTTTTGATACGTGTATATATATATATATATACGTAATAAAATACTATCATTCAGGCTGAATACGGGGAGGAATTACTAATATATTAGGTTTAATCAATACCACATAGAAAAATGAAAAGGTATGGAATACTATAAGTTCATGATGCATGTTTCACGTTAGTTGAAATCGTTTACGTCCGCAAACCTCTTTTCTACAATGAATCCAACAATGTATGGGCTGTCGCGCAACACTACAGTCGAAATATACATTGAGTATTAACCTACATTGAACTTAGCTGTCTTCGATTTATTTAATTAGATTAATTAGTAATTAGGAAGAAGTAAGGGGTTCTTTTTTTTTTGAAATTTCCTAATTGACCTGAATATTCCTGGTTAATTTAGTTTACACCTACTGTTAATTTTAAGGTAATTGAGGTTTGTTTTTAGGCTGCATTTCAATTGACCTAATAATGGTTTGGCTGGTGCTTCTGATCTGAATTCAATCTTCCCATTTCAGTAAATAAAGTTTAACAGCTGGCTTATACCCTGTATCGTGTTTAGTTCAATAACTCACCTCGTGACTCATCAGGCCGGATGTTGATTATCTTCGATCTCTGTTAAAATGACCGCCTCCGAAGAACTCATCTCCGAATGGCGCTAAATTTCTCACCTGTATACATCTAAAAAATTGCGAGTATTGTGATAGAAATAATACATAGCGGCTCACATAGAACCCCACTTTTTAACACATTTCTCTTGGTTATGCTGAAAATGTCGGTGTGACTATGCTATAAATCGTTCATTGATCTCCGCTAGTCGTCATATTTAGATGGGTTGCCATCGTGTGAAGAGCTCTACTGATTGATTGGTAGGACAAAGCAGTCGACGATCAGAATGTTCCCTGATGGGCAGGACGAGAATTGAACTGGTAAGAGGTTGACGATTAATGAATGATTGAACACGTCAAAATACTAATGCAAATGAACATCTACAGATACATTTATGGAAACATCCAAAATGTTATTAAACAGTGAGTGTGTTATTTCTCTATACCAGGCGCTGTCTGTCTATTGTTTATCACCAGACAAATAGCAAATTGTATAGCCAAGAGCCTTATTCGTCGTTATTGAAATGGGAGAAACATGTCTTGAAGACTGTACTGCCTGCGTCGTCGTCTCCATCGTATCCCCATAGATGCTGCACGCTTTTTGCGTCGACATAACAATCTCGAGGATTTTCGATTGGAATCCTAACAGGAAAAGTAGTTTATATCGACCAGCTATCTCCTGTAACCTTTAATTCGGTTTGCCAAGCCCCGTAGCCCAGCGGCGAACCCGTTACTCACGAATCCATCTGCCCTGTATTAACAATATAGATGCAGATATACTTTTACGATTTTCATCGTTGTTGTTGTGGGTGCTGCCGTGCCACTGTCCCAGCTGACAGCTCCTGTAGCCGTTATGTTTTCAACAGCATCGATTTTTCCCGAACTTTACGTCGGTGTGTGAGTGTGTCTGTTAGCGTTGCTGATCGATAACAAAAGCGACAACACAGTGTAGTATAATACCGTACGGTTAGACCGGTAATTAGTGTTCGGTCAGTAGCGATATTGAGCTATAGTTCGGCGGGCTTTTCAAAATGTCTAGAATCTGCAACAGTGATTGAGCACTATAGATGGCCAACGATATCGCCAAATTGCAGGAAATTAGATGCCTTAAATTTAAGCCCGTATGATGTAGGCCCGTTGCGAAGGGTATCTGGCGCCGCTGTATTTAGAAAACTTAAGTAAGAACCCCTGCTCAGCTTTTTTAATAAATGTTCTTACTTTTCTTCTAGTTATATACATGGCTCCAATACAGTACTACGATTGTTAGTTTTATTAATCGTCGTATGATGTAAATGGTAAAAGTGGGGAGTAATATGGGCCCTTACTAATTATATAATAATAACAACGCAAATAATAATACTTTATAAACTGTATTATTTCATTGGATGACATAGTATTTAACTCAGTTACCTTGGCAACGTTTATTTCTAGTATACTTATGGGGGTGTTCAAGTGTCTCCTGAACATTAATCATAAAAAAGGAAAAAAAAAAGGACTTATTTAAGTTTGTAATATATTATGATCTCTTTTCGTCGCTGCATATCCTTCGTTTGCAGGACCCCCGCCTATTACAGGAGCTGGGCACAAAGCATGCTGCACATAGTTTGGAGGATATTTCGTTAACAATCTGTTCGGGGACGGATATGGTCAATATCAACTATACGCACGTCGTCTGCCCTGATCCAGACATCGCGCTGGCCTGGCAAACAGGACTTCGAGTAGTCACGAATAACATAAAGGTAATGAATAATAGTAATCAGTATATGACTGCTATGATTATAAGACGTAAGGAGACAACAGTAAAAAAGGAGCGCCATGTAACCATGGAAACACTCGTTTCACAGGAACTAATGTAACCCCCAATGGGGACCCTAATGTAGCTGTAAGGAAAGAATACTTTTTTCTTTCTATTTACTACCACCGTGAACATTTAAATTTTTTACAGGCTGTTTTGATAAGCCTCAGAGTGAATTTTGGATGAAACTCAGTTTGTACCTTTATGTTGCACTGTAGAATATGGAAGAAAGGAAACAATAGGGATTTTTAGGTGTTTTTACATTGCTCAATTGCTTGACATCTGTTGGTTGGCTTGACCTGTGTGAACAAAACGGTACATCCGTTTTAAAGCACGCGATGAACGTCGAACATAGACATAAGGCTTTTTCAATCTTCAAAATAACAACGAAACAGTATTTTTTTGCTTGAAAATTTGCGTAGATGCTTTAACTCATAAATAGGTAGGTAGATAGATAGAGTAGAATATATAGATAGAATAGGATAGACAGATAGATAGAATAGAATAGAATAGATAGATAGAATAAAACAGATAGATACAAGAAACAAGGATTCCTATATTAGTTTAACATAGAAAGATCCAGTTTATTCGAATTCTATTTGTGTGACGCAAGTGCGCGTGCAAATTGTTAGATCGTGAATTTTTATGAGACGTGACAAAGTACTTTCGGCGGATCCAAACGTATAACTATTCATATAATTTCCGCAAACAGCCTTGTCTCTTACGATGTGTAGCGATACCAGTGACGTGCCCCATGGACAGATAGCACGGTTCTATATCATTAGATTCACTGCTAGTCCTTAACATAGCCTGCTACGAGGAGCATCCAGATTTTAGGGGATTTGCTATAGTTATGTGTCTGAAGGCATTGTATGAAATCGGAACAAATTTATTCAGTTAAGTGAGCAGAACAAAAGCTAAATAAACACGGGAGCTATGCTTGTTTCGTTTAGTAACAGCAAAACATGGCCACGTTTTGCAAAAAGAAAATAAAGACAACCTTAGAATGAAGAACGATGTAGTATTTTTATCACTGGAGACGGATCCGCCAAGCGCAGCCCTTAGTTGTTTACGCAAGCTCTCAATAAATTACAAAATTTATATCATCTATGTGCAATATAAAAAGTTCATTCTGAACTCACAACTAACCGGTCGATTAGCACTTAGGCTTAAAGATCATCCATGCTGTTGTGTCTTGTTAGAATGTTTGCACCCATTAGCAAAAATGCCGGTGTCCAACCGGAAAGGCCACACCTGCCCGTGACCGATCACAGAAAGTCCGTGCATGTGAAACTTGCTTCCGTGTTTTATGGTATTAATAAGAAAAAACATTTCATGAGAGAATGCTACCTTAGTAATTCTATTTTCTAAGTATCGTAAACTTCTGGTCAAGGCGCCATCCCTTTATCAAACACACAGTTCACAAGCACCTGCTGATACACGCAAGGAATATATATATATAATATGCTGACACACGCAACGTGATTGTATAGCATGTACTGGACTTTCCCCTACATCTGACTTAAATGAGTGAAAGCATGTTTTTTTCCCCATATCCCCTTTTCTGCATCTCATCAACGAAATCTTCACAGACCGCCGAAGGCTAAGACAACACCAGCTCATAGCGTCTCACGATACCTTCCATGCATGATATGCAAATTTTCCAACTTGGTTATGCTTTCGTATAGGCGTGTCGGTTACAGCGTGCATGTGTGTGTGCAGCATGGAAGGTTACGTTGATTAGTCCTTAACCCGTCGTGATTCCCCATACAATCCTCAGCTGGTTGGCTAGTGCGCGCTTGGCGGGAAATTGTTTAGCCGCAGATTCTCGTTGTTAGTATAGCTCTGTACAGTTAATGCGGCAAGTCAAGATTGGTTGGTACATACTAGAGCTGTTAAGCCGTGTCGAACTCCATTTGCCGATGACGTTGCGGTTGCCCTAATCCACAGCATCTTCCTGTTCACCACTTCCTCGAAAGCTTTGTTGGAAACAGTGTGTGGCTTTGTCAAGGAAAGATAAAACCAAACCGCACGGTATAACAACCATACAAGCGGAATTAGTCACCAAACTTTGTATTATATGACTTTTTTTTATCTTCGTCTATATATATAAACAGGCAGTTGTGCTATTAGATACAGTTTACCTCTGTAATATGAAGGACATTGTAGTTGAGTCTCCTAATTCTACCAACGCACGGAACACTTATCCACGGGAAGTACTTGGACAAGACATGGGATTTGATGCAGATGAGTGTATCAGCCATTATTATCATTACTTTACGAAGAGCGGCTTGATCAAGTACGTCGCAGACACAAGCTCTTAAGTTTGTTGGAGAGATTCCACTCCAACTGGCGGGAAAAATATCTGCGTGCAAACAGCGGTGCTAAGGTTATCGGGTGCATAGTGTTCTTGTCCCTTTGTTTTACTTTTTGTGTCGTTATGGTATCTGAGAGGCACAATCTTCACGACCGCCTGTAAGGGTCTAACTTTTTGTGTCTTCATCCCACAACAACTAAACAACCCCATTTAGGTCATATAAGTGGAAGTATTTCCTTTGGGTACTGAACAGGCTTATGGGCCAAGTGAACTCAACTGAAAACAGGCATCGTTGATGTTTTGAAGACAAAGATTGAAATCCGACCGTTGATACTTTACTACAGTTAATTGCTTTGTGAAAATTCATCTTTATGGATGTCTGCTGGGATCCGAGAACACTAGCAGACTTCTTTGTGGATCGACATCTCTACGTGTCTTAAGTTTACGATCTAAAATGGCCGTGAACAACGTTCAGTATCTAGATCGCATGACACAAACTCAACTTTTTGAAACACGTTATTGACATAGAACGTATTGCCGTTAACACTAAGTGTCTTCTTCTATCAAAAGGCTTGTTGCATTGGTGAACATATTGAAAATAAAAACTCTATCTAAAATAGAAAAGGTAACAGCTATCAGGCATATTCATTCAGATTTATGTTGCAAGCTTAGCTTGAACTAGCTGATCCGCTTATGCTACTCACGTAAAAGCTATAACCTCGATATGTCGCCAAATGTGCTTCCCATCGAGAGCAAGGAGCTATAGGCTTTACGTGTTTGTATTTCTTGTCGTGATTTTGGTGTGAAAAAAAAACAAAAATGAATAAATCTTCTTTTTCTTGTGAACGTAGTGTTTTTCAAAAAGCTTTTACTTTCATACGGAAACTTTTACGAAGGTACACTGGTCTTGCGCTCAAGTTATTGTTTACATTTTCAGGCGAATAATTTGTGCCCATCAACGTGTCTAATGAAGCACTGGATTAAATTGGGGCTTCAAGTGGACCCCGATGGGAAATTGCCGGTGCGTCGGATCGCCCACACGTTCGCGTCAGGCAAAACGGATAAACTAGTCTATCAGTGCATGAAAGACATCGGATTGCCTAACGGAAAGGTCTGTATACATTTATCAATAAAATGATGTACTATTTAAAGGATTGGTGTAACCACAATGTAGACAGACTAAATTGTTACCTAGGTCGACTCCGCTTAATCGCACTGCCTCCGATGCAATGCCCATATATATATATATATATATATATATATATATATATATATTTATGTTTATTTTTATCCTCTTAAATCATCCGCAGGATATTTTTAGTGTCCTCTAAAGTTAAATAATCAGAGTCACGCACAAATGTTTATTTGGCGATTTCCTAAGGGCTGTACACATAGGAGTATTGGCGAGGAGACATAAAAACATAATACTCCTTCCTATCATCCTTCATTAGATATAACGCTTATTCGCTAGTTACCATTACTTGATGTCAGCACTTCGACCCTATTTTATTTTTCTGGTTGTGATCGTTATGCCCTTTTACCTATACTATGCAGTGTTCCGGCTTTCTTGGTTAAACCGTCCTGCCTGCGTTCACCACTCATTCCTGTCTTACCGTCGGTCGTCTTTCCATTATAATACGTCGACTAGGCACGCCGCACCGCGTAAACAGGAAAAGGGCAACGATATGCCTAGTTCTTACACAACATTTCTCGTAACAACTCTCCTTCAGCTCACGCCTTCTGCCGTTTGTGTTGTTTCTGCGATGCTATGCAGTAAGTCCGTATCGTTCACTTTGCGTCGATTCTGAAGACCTATCTTCAAATGGTAGGTCCATTGTCCTTCCCTTTGCCCTGGTGTTGTGTTGCACCCCGAAGTTCACCGATGCTGCGTGCCTTAATTATGAATCAGACTTAGCCTACCAATTGAATCTATGTCATCTAAGAGTCGGATGATAGGCCTTACGCCCCACAATGCAGTTATGTATTCTAGCATAAGAAGCTGCGAACTTCGGAAGCTGAGATTACGTTTGTTTGTTGCATCTCGTTATTGCTCGAAGCAGACTGTGTATGGTGACAAAAAAAATACACGTCAAACAATCTTCTGACAACGAAAAAGGTTCTTATTGCGTAGCAATTGACCGACTCTTGCGGCTGTCGAGTAAAGAGCAAAAAGAAGATGGTGCTGTTGACTCCGATATTTCTGCGAAGAGATCGCGTTCAAGTACCGCTAGTGGTTTAGTGTTTAGTATGGAGCCAACCGATATCGTCCTAGCCACCGAACACTTCTACAAAGTTATTTTTGACTATTTATAAGAGATTTTCCTGAACACGATATCTCTAGAACTCTAAGAAATTAGCCTGGTTGCGGTTGAAATTGTGTATACTTGCGTTTAGTATAAATAACACAACGGATCTTCGATATTGTACATGTACTGCGTGAGTGTTATGAGACCATGTGCGTTTGCAGTAAGGCAAGTCAAGTATCTAATGTATTATAAATCGTGACAAATCTTTTGGCATAAACCGTAACGAAAGCGTGTTAACCTATCAAATTGATGGGAGAGACAGCGAGCCAAAAGGATATGGCCGTAACGACACGGCCAATATTCCATCAGGAACTTGCGAACGATTCAAACGTCCGCTGGCTTCAGATTCGAATGCATTCAGTCTAGCACAGTCATAGCTTCGTCTCGTAGCAAATAAGGAAGGAAACGCAATCGTTGCCGTTCATGCATTCCCGATGGAGGCAGGCACGTTGACATAAGGCAACCATTAGAAGCACAGCTAGAGAGGTAATAGCACTAACAGTAAGCAGGACCGCAACGTTGCAAACAGATCTGTTCAGCCTGTCAGCTGGCGAAACAGTTGGTTGGTCCGGGTCGGTGGCTGGTTCTTCTCTTCTTCTTTCGCTCTGTGTTGTTCGTCCTCTTTCGTTTTAGTTCTGTTAGGGCCTGGCCCAAGTGGCTACGAGTCCCTTGTGGCCAGGGGTTCTACATTCACCAAGTTGAACGACCGAGATGTATAGCGATTTCCCTGCTTCTTTCCATTGCTCTTTACCCTCTTTCTCATGCTCCGGGTCCTCGTTGAGATCGTGGTCGTCGCACTCGACCCGTCGACGTCGACACTGGAGACTTTGTTAATTTTTTTTTTGCCACCGCTGCTGCTGCCGCCCCTGTTCATCTATTGCTTACGTTGTCTTTTACTTGCGCGTTTTTCGTTCGTTTTCGTGCACGGGATTGCGTGTTTGGTGATATGAGCGCGTGACACGCTTTACTGTTGTCATAGCGTTCGTGGCTGTTCCGTTATCAACAGCGGAAAAACAATGGATTTCCCACGGGATCACTTGTTACGTTGCTGCTGGTGGAATAACAGCACGTAGCCTCAAGTCGAATAAAGCTGAGTTGAGTCCTTCGTTGGTTCGTTTATGTCTACCCTTCCGCCAACCCTCTATGCTTTCCTTATCGTCGCCCCTTTCGTTGTCATCACCGTCGTTATAAAGCACCCTCTGCTGTTTCTTATTCGCGACTCTGGGCATGAACCTTTTCGCTCTTTGAGAGAGGAAAATGTGTGGAAGCTGGTTCCTCTTTGTCGCCGTTCTATTTCGCTGCTTGTTCTGTATAATGATGGTAGTGTTTGAGAGCGTTGTAGACGAAGTGCTACTCGAAATGGCGAAACGAAGGTGGTGCAACGACCTCCGGCTGTCGAGAAAAGTCTTCCTCTAGTTGGGAACCGTAGAGGATGTAGGGAGCTGAGGAGCGAGGCGTTTTAGGGGGATAAAGCATGGGCACCGCAAAGCAAGTGAGAAAGCAAATTTAGGAAGGAGTGAGATTAGAGATACGAATTGGCTTGAAGGGGTAATCCAAGTGAAGTGGAAAATGCCGCTGCCAGCAGTGGTATTGCCACTACTATTACATTATTCTGGCCGACCGTGGCTTGTTTTGGCTAGCAGTAACCGACAGGGCGCACGCTGACTGGCTGAGCGGCAAGAGCGGGAGTGGCTGCAGCAGCCGCAGAGCTACGTTACTCTTTCAAGTTACTATCATCATCACTTCTACAGTTTCTAGCAGCATCAGCCGAAGACCCTTATCATAACGATCAGTAGTGCGTGTCTTGTGGAAGTTCCTAATAAAATTCGCTTATACGAAGGATCTAAGACATGAAGAAGATCGACGGACGTTAGAAGAAGGCGATAAATAAGAACAGACGAAAGGCGTCTTTATCTAAGTGCGTGGGTAGACAGAGGCCTTTATAAAAACAGAGTTCCTTTTGGCCACAGACAACTGTACAGCAGAAGAGAAGAAACATGTATGAAGGTGCTAAAAACAACAAATACCTTCGTGAATACTCGAAAGCTAATTTGGTTGTTCTATTATCAAATGAAAATGAAAACTGCGTCGGCCTTAGGTGATCTCTATGAAACTGGGCAGGGGAATAGTCGTCCCGAGATTGCTCATAAAGTTACTTTATGAATTTCAGTTGTAGCCGGCCGTTAGGCAACACCTTTAGCATCGTAAAACATTTGCCCGGGTGTAATTTACCATAACTCACTCCATCTATTTTACTGCTCGCTTTAACGCTGACTGCCTTAGCTTTCATCTGGCCTGTTTATTCACTGTCAAGACGTTGGTAAAGGCCACGCCGATACTGTCACTGGATCCATTTGGGGGCGTGACCCCCAATTATCATATCTAAAAACGGTCCCCTTTATCCTGTTTACCTGAAGGCAGGTTAAGGTAAGCCATATGAGCAGACAATAAACAAGTATTCAGTGAGGGTAGTTCTTACGGTGAATAAAAGGGGCAGAGTTCATTATATTGTTGACTAATAGGGATCAGAATTAATAGATTAAAGTCCAGATAAATTAATATCTATTTTTTCAGAGATTATATCTAGTGAGTATTTAAGCAAGTCGATTGCCGTAAGTCACTCTTCCATGGTAATTATTGTCCGATATAATTACTTCCTAAAAATAATTTATGGATAACTCAGGTGGATTCCCGCAAGATTCGTTATACTAGTACCATACAAAATTATGGCATTTTCTTTTTTATATGGCATTTCTTCCTTACCTCAGAAAATGAAACAACAACAAATATAAGATATCATAAATGATAAGCTAATACGATGCGAGCATTACTAATGCGTTATTCCAAGGTACAACATTTTCTTTTGGGTATTTTTCATCATAAAACGTTCGCTACCCTCCAGCCCCCCCCCAGCAGCCGGCGCGAACAAAACTCTATGTAAAGCTACAAACAGGCGAATTGTGCCTGTTGGTGACTAGACCGTTATGATTTGATTCCTATAAGGGCCTATGATAAAAACTATACTGTCGAAATTGCAAAAAAAAAAAGGAGCGAATCAAAAATCGGTTCTTTGAATTTCATCTTACATTAATTTAGGCTTTTTTGTATTGAAGCACTCTGTACAGCTTCATCTGCTTTTACTAGTCAAAAAGATACCGCTCTTTAATTTTCTTAGGCTTTTTTCTCCGTTCAGTTAAGCCTGTTTGCTTCCTCAGACTATCACTCCGTTCTTTTTCCTTTATTTAAAAAATACATATATATATATATATATAACGTATGTTAGAACATGAAGGTACACCTGAAGCTGTATCATGTGTAACCTTTACAGGTCCAGTGTGCATGTGCGTTACATTATTATTCATTATAATCATCGTTTTTTCTACTGTGCAAAAAAAACGAAAGTTTCAGCTAACGTGCACGTATGTTTTACGTTTTATTGAATTTTTCGTTTTACCTTTATATTGTATCTACGACCCTGTAAGCCTTTGCTTTATTTCATGCCATATCTTCTCGTATACCGCTATTTGGATTGTCGTGGTAAAGGATTAGAGGATAGATAGACAAAGAGGACCGTACTCGTGTTGGTCTCATCAGGGAGAAGGCGCTTTATGTCACTACTGTGCAATGTCATTTTTGTGTATTTATGCCTACCGTTTTAGACTAGCTACGATGTCAGCTGTTGCTGCCGTTTTTGTTATTGTTATTGTTGTGTTTTTAGACGGACGTGATCGATCCGGCGGACTTTACGCTGGATAAGTTCGAAGAGCTGTACCAGCGCGTGTGTCCACGCAATGACATCGAAGAGCTATTCGAACAAATCACGGTAGGCCGTGAGGATTTCATCAATCCGCGACAGCTGGTCGCTTTCCTCAACGACAAACAGCGTGACCCACGCCTTAACGAGATTCTGCACCCGTTTTACGATGAACGGCGTGCGCTCGAGATTATCTCAAGATACGAAACCAACCCCGAGTTTGTCGCACAGCAAAAACTTAGTCAACAGGGCCTTTGCAGGTTTGCATACAAAGATAAAGTAAAAACAAACATCGAATGAACCGTATCATATGGAAATTCTGCGTGTTGTTATTGATGACATAACTTATTACTATAATAGGTACACGCTGTTCGAGGATGATTTCCTGCAGTTACCAAATATGGTGGATGAAAGAATAGATCAGTAATATTTTACTTTAAAGTTGTTAGATTCAAAGAGAAGCCACACTATTAATTTATTTAAATCTTGTCGCATTAAATACAGATTTGCAAAAATTAAGCATGTTTAAATACGTTTCCCTCGTTTCAGAAATATGCCAAGACATATAAAATCAAACACACGCAGTCGTCTACAAATATCTGTATACGAATGCAAACTAGACAATATAGGCCTCCCTGCCACTATCACACCCCTCCAAGTTGTGCTTGTAAATTGGCAGATGCTCTGATAAGTTTATAGATTAACACACACTTTTCCAATAATCAATGAAATTTTTTAGTGTTTTTTTTAATGTTTCTATGTATTTGGCTTTTTTTATGCTTTCGCATTCGTGCCCTGCTCTAATTCTGTACGAAATCGGTTTCTTATCGTACCCTTCAATCAACGATCCATTCACTTCCACGATTCGGACGAATCGTAGGAGAAATCTCTGCCTCAGCTCGATCTGTTTATAGCAATTGCTGTTTTGGTCTACCTGTGCCTACTCACGTAGAGTGACGATTTATTTTGGTCTTTCCGCGTTTACTAGAACTAGTTATATAAACTTTTTTTTTTTTAATGCAAAAATGCGGCATTTGCAGTGCGTGCTGGGCACATTTATAGCAGGGCGCCCCAGTTATTTTTCCTAATGGCCCGCTAATGAATGAATAACTGGCCGCCGTCGGTTGTGTGTAACCAAGAAGTTGCATTCAGTTAAATATATACACTTCTGAATAGATATTGCCTTGTGTCTATTTTACAGCTATTTTGCAGAATTTTTACAGCTAATATGTTGGCAGTGATGGAAGCTTCGGATCGTAAGTTGTAAGATAGACTCGACGCAAGTGTCTTCGTACTTTCAAATATCCACTCAGGAATAGTATAAATTTACAGGGCGTAGACAAAGAATACGAATGGTTACTGCGTACGGTGTGATAGAAATGAGGCAGGATATCCCTAATGTGATCTAACAACGTTTGTAGTGGTCAGGACAATGTTTTTCTTGGCTAGTTTTTAGTGTATGTTTATTTGTTATTGTTTGCCTGCATTATCCTAACTGGTCTTTACCGTCAGGTACCTAATGTCGGATGAGAATGCGCCGGTATTTTTGGATCGACTGGACATCTATATGGAGATGGATCAGCCGTTGTCACATTATTACATCAACTCGTCGCATAACACGTACCTGACAGGCAGACAGTTCGGAGGAAGATCCTCGGTAGAAATGTACAGACAAGTAAGTACCAATTAGAACATCGTGCAAACATTTCTATAAAGCGCTATGTGTAACAACAGCTATGAAATGATTAATAACAACCTTTATCCTGTATTGACACATTGTACACGGAAATAGAGCGAAAATATTAGAACGCTCATGTTTGGTACAGCCGGGCTCCAGCTTCTTGCTGACGCTCGTACCCCTGCGTACCTGTTTTGTCAAATTCTCCTATTTTTAATCAACAGAGCTTGCAGTATTTTTATGGCCTGGCTCAGTAGCTGTATGTTATTATTATTATTATTATTCCTAACCTTTAGTAACTGCGCGGCCGAACAATGCGTACATTAGTTGCTTAAGGCATCGTGAGTCTCTAAGGTTCAGATGGTCAAACTGGCACTAATTCTAATTCATTAGGTTGGTAAACCTATACACTGCTCTCAAAGTATTGAAACAAAGTGTCTTGCCCTATTATAAGGACAGACCCTTGTAGATCACATCCGGTTTATACTAACTTTTTTGAAATGAGCGCTGGGCGCAAAGATCAAGATATGTTCCAGATTTACGGGTCCCAAGGCAGCTGAAAAATGAAACACAAATGAAGAAGACTAAATTCTTAGAGCGTGTAATGTCAACATCGTTTGGTGTAGTTTATAAATGACTAACGTTTGACACATGCTTCACCTCATCCTCGTAAACCTAGATAAATCGACGTTATCTTAAGGTCATTACTGAGAGCCCTGTCGTTGAAGCGTAAAGTATCGACGCTCATGGAAACTGGATCCTGCACATCTGGATACACTCTTCTCTGGCATGAAATATACCTCCGACTCTTGACTTCTATCTCTTTAGTCGACGCAATGCTTTACCTGACACTCCATGGTCTTTTCTTAAGTACATTAACTTCTCTCTGTTTCTAATTTTAGCAGAAGTAAGTAGGTTTGGTTAACGCGAATGTGTTTGCCATATAATGCTTCGATGCATAAAATGGCTTCGCATAATCGAATGGATGCCCCATGTGAAGAAAACTATTATTAATAACGCAATATAACGATCCTTTAGTCAATTACGAAAAAAAAAGTAAATAGAAAAATAATTTCCGAAAGCTAAGTCCTACGAAAATGTTACAAAAAGTTACCCAGTTTTTACAAATGGCAACCAGCATAACTTATATATGTATAGTACAATGTCGATAAACGGTCGATACTGGCCTCATATGCTGGCAAACCAGGAAAAAATGCTAACGTTTTTCTTCTTCACCGTTGTTAGCACAATTATTTAGCACTAGTTAGTAGCAATAGCCGAAAGAGGTCTCCTAAGGATCATCCTGACTAACTATGTATTTGCACCATAACACCCCCGATCCCTAAAGGGGAATTTTGTCATCAACTCCAAGTAACATGGAAACTATACGTGTACGTTGCAAACAGTGTTTGTAGGTGGCAAGGAAATTGCAGAAAAGTTGCTTCCTATTTCTTTTAAATTATCCGCATAGGTAATTTTTTGAAGGGGTTAATCTGTTGATCAAGTGGACCGTTCAATTGCGGGCTTAGTTATTCTTAAATTAAAGATATTCGTTATTAATACCATTATACATTTGAAATATAAATTAGTTGTATTACTAATATGCAACCAACGTGTTGCGCAAGTCGTGTTTTCCTTATACAAGCTCCAATCCGTTATAAATGTTTAACAAAAAAAAATCGGCCAGAGAAGGCACGATAAAAGTTAAGTCTTCAAACGCGCATTGGCCTTAGGCGGAGCGTCTGCTATGGTTGTATCTGTTTGTCCCCTTTTAAGTGGCCTAAATCTCACCTAAGCCACGAGTTATTTCGAGAGTCGGTTGTTTATTCCGCGTGGCTAGATCTTCCTCTAATTTATTAACAACAATGAAGCCTTCGACGACCTAGCTGCAAAGTCTTCTCGAAAACACGACGTGAAACGACAAAGGAAGCAGGCCTTAGGTGACTTGGCCTCCTTTCATGACCTTATTTATACTATATCTTAAACGAGATTTAAGAATTTGGCCAACCTCTGATATTAAAGGTAGACAGCTTTATGTCCTCCTGTCATTATCAAGTGATTGCGTTTACAATATAGGTTGTCCTATTTAATAGATTAATCTAACAGATCTTGAATCTGTCTCTGTTTCAATAAAACTCGCGCTAGAATGGTTAACATGAAAGCCTGATAACTTGACGTAGCGACCTTAACGCTGAACACAAACGGCCTGTTATGAAAATTATAAGCGACGCCATTGGCTGAGATGACTAGGTTGGGCACTTTTGAAGTTCCTCTGTTTCTACAGATTGCGATTGTGATGCATCAATCGCCATTGAACGGAGACCATTCAACGTCTGCTTTTGCTTGTCTATACTCTGTACTGTACCCATCGTAATTATCCTTGATATCTTGGATATCCAAATCGTGGCGGTCAAAAGTGGTCGAGAGGTGGTCCACGTCTATGCTTTCGGCCAGAAACTATAGAAAAGTTTACTTATCTTTTGCTTAAATGCACATTTGTAACTTAATTCTATTATGAAATGCTATAAAGTAAGATTACTGACTTTGCAGAACTTGAAATCGTTGTTCTGACAACGTTGAAATTTGACAGACATGTTTTCGAAGTTTTTTGTGTGATCTTGTCGTACAAAATGGTCCGTGTTATACATATATGATTTTGCAAGTAACAACTTACATGGACATGGTTTACTAATACATTTCTTATTGATCTGGTTATTTTTTTCACCCCGGTCCTATCGATGCTACACTATCTAAATTAATTCAAGGTTTTATTCCACTCGATTACCTTGGTTACTTAGTATACCTAAAATTATTTTATCAAGTTCATTGCTTGATTACGACTGAAAAAGCGAGTCATGAACGGTAAGATTTATTCGTACCTTCCGAACAGTTTGAATTAAGGAAAGGAAATGCATTAACACAGACACACGAGTGTGATTTACTTATATCATCTTTTTTTCTTTACGTCGATGCGTATTCGATGTCCCGCGATACTTCGCCCGTACTGTGTTAATGTAGGAGGAAAACTACTGAGTCAGGGTATTCTTGCACAGTAGGACAGATGCCTTCATACGCTAATAGGACAGAGCTGCTGTAGCACGCCACAGTGGTCGTGATTAGTACGGCTGTATAGGATTCCCAGATAAAGACCTGTCGGCGTCGCAGTGACCCTAGTAATCGTCTTCTAACCAATACCTCCCGCACTTGTCCGTGCTCTGCCCCGTTTCGAAAGATGTCCCTTACCGTGTTAAACACATACCCAACCGAATTTCCCCGTCTTCAATCTTGTTTGCTTCTTTACTGTATCTTAATTCTAAGCCTTAACACAACATTCCACCCACTGGAGAGTAGCATTGCGTAACTCCACGTTTCGATCTGTCCTAGGTAGCATATGTGCTCGCAACGAAAGCTCCTTACGGTCGGAGCATACTAGAAGAACGTATGGCACTTGCTGGCAGTCTTGGCGGCCCGCAGACGCTACAAAAGAAGCGGACACCTTGCTATAGCCCGCGCTGCGTGCTAACTCAGCTTATTGTTTGATAAAGGTCTCATTTGCTATTTGTATAAGGAAAGCGAAAAAAGTAATCGTTAGCTGCCGTATAAAGAGCGAAGAGCGATAGGAGCAGCCAATGACGGGAGGATGTGATAAG
Organism: Varroa jacobsoni; assembly: GCF_002532875.2. Taxonomy (NCBI): domain Eukaryota; kingdom Metazoa; phylum Arthropoda; class Arachnida; order Mesostigmata; family Varroidae; genus Varroa; species Varroa jacobsoni. The sequence goes on along the minus strand of NW_019213591.1, from coordinate 24,991 downwards.
CACGACTACGGCAGCCATATGTTTGAATGTATGTGAGATACTTCCTGAGCCCTCGGCTTGTCCAGTCCTGTAGTTCGGGCTCGTCCCTGTCGTTCGATCGCTGTCGTCGCCGGCCACCAATAGCGGCAGCGGAGTGGCGATATATCGAGGGAAAAAAACTGTTGGACGTCTGGGTCCTTCTTGCCACTGCTTGATTCACAGCCGCCGCGTCTCCGGCAGCATTGAGGCACACGAATAAGTGTTTTCGCTAATCGTCGTGTATTATGCGAGCCGCTTATTAGAACACGTGAGATGGATTGTACCGCAGAACGGCGAGTGGGAGTAGCGTGCTGAATACGTGGGCGTACTATATGGTAGTATTAGGATGAAAGACGCTGGCTGGCAGAGCTTCTTGAGCTGGAGAGTGGAACATGAGACACTGACCAGGCAGGAAAATAAAAACGTGCAGTTTTGGATAGCATGAAGCTCCGAGACATATATCTGAGCAGTATGGCACAAATAATGCGAGCACAATTCGATGGTAAGCTGGTGAGGGATGGATGGCATTAGTTTTCATGTAGGAAACATCCAACACAGGTAATCTTTTGGTGACGATGGACGCACGTCGCTTGCCGCTTTGGTCGTCCAGGCTGGATTGAATAGGACCGAATAGCCATCGTCCCTTGCAAATGGGTAGAACGGACGATATCCCGATACATATACATATATAGCTACGACATAAGCGTTGCTCGTTGCTAGACGTATGTCCAAATGGCGGATCACATCGATGTTTGCGTATGTATATACAGAGTACGTTCGACTCAATGTTGTTCATGCGGTACAAGCTTCTACACGGCCGAGTAAATATATGCCGTTAGATTATGTGCCACACAGATGACAAACGTCGATGAATCTTGCAGTGGTACTAGCTCGAACTAAACTAAGACAACCAAATAGGGTAGCACTTCTAGCAACCATAGAAGTGCTGTTAGAGTAATATACGGGTTACAGACACCCAGAGAGAATATTTTGATTGATAGTAGACCAGCAGACGGCATCAAGCAGCATTAACGTGGTCGCCAAAGGCCATGAATTCGTCATGGGCTTTTCCTATTCTCAGAATACGGAAAGAGGACAGATACTATTCACTTGAAAAACTTGCGACAGCAAACTCTGTGCTACATGTTACATACGAATATATGATAACACATTGCAGCGTTTCAAAAGTAGCGGTCGCAGAGCTGTCATACTTGGGCATCTCCTATTTTACAGACAGCAGTGACCTGGGGTTAACTATCGTAACCGCGTTGGGTTCTATTTTCGATCTGGATTACATTACAGGGAGGTATATAATCTCATTGTCAACATTTGCCATATAAGAAAGATAGAGGGCGTCCTTCTGAGGTCGAGATTAGTTTTAGACTCTAGTGATATACGTTGCATGTACCCAATTAAGAGACGCGTATCGTTAGGCTGCGCAGCCAGCGCGTCTGATGGCCTGCGCCAGACGATGGTATGACACTGACGTGCTCATGCCAAAGATTTGACCAAAAATTAGAGGCAGACAGAAGCAGACAAGGGTCGGTCGGTTAGGTTTATCCCGTATCCATTCGTTCAAAGGGGCATGGATATTTTACCACTGCTACTCGGAAACGGACCGCAGTCTGATTTCAGACAAAAAAAGACAGCCGCAGGATATTATTGGCTAATTCAATTATGAAGTTGACTGCATAATGAGATTAGGATTTTTTTTTAATCTTTCTCATGATGCAGGGCCTTTGAAGCTTAACGTCAAAAGCTTTCAAATGAATTTATCGGAACACCTAGTTCGACTGAAAAACTGAAAACCTTAGAAATATAACCTAGTTTATTTACGATGTATTTGTATATAAACTTTTCTTGTCTAAAGGTAGAAAATCGCCCTAATTTTTTGTGCACAAGTTATGCTGAAATGTATTTGATTGCATAATTTCCTCCATGTTGGCTATAATTAGATGTTTTTTATTCTTCGAGGTTACTTTGTCATTCTTTCAAGCAAAAACGGAGTATTATATTAAGAAGCATAGGATCTGAAAAAGCCGCGCAATAAAAGGTAATACGCGTGAAACTTAACAAAAGCATTATTGTAATGTAGAAGTATTGTTATTGTTAAACAAGCCCAGCGCCGAACGCGACGAGACCTCAGTCGATCTCGTCTAACGTTTGCGTGTATAAGTCTGCTTTTCGCAGCAAATCGCCGCGAACAGTATCAGTTCTGACAAAGTCTGACAGCAAATGCTCTAGTCAGCAACGTTGTTTCATATCGTTGGTACATGCGGACAAATAGCTCTAAAAGGTGTCGATCAAGAGCGTCAACCTGTAGGCAGAATGGTCGAATTATAGGAAGAATTGATTTTAAAAGGGGTTCGTTGCGAAAATATTAGCTAACCGCACCGTAAAACTGTATCGTTCGATATTTTCACGTTGAATTTTATCGTCAACGTTTCGTAAAACTTCAATAAATTAATTAATTCAACGTAAATAAATTAATTTAATGACAACATAGTAAGTAGCAAGTGTATAGGCAGTAAAATATAACGTGCCTAGAGAAAAAGGAACAAAATGTTGTCGGAAATAAGGCCAGTGTTAATGATGGACTTTCACAGACGGCTGTCATAGATATTTGTAATACGGTTCAGCGTTTGATTTGAATAAATAAACGATGCCGCGTCAAGTTCTTCTCTATTTCATCTAGTTATAAAGCTATTCCGAAAGGCCAAACTGCGAGCACTGAGTGTTTCGGGACATTACAAGAACTACGTGACGATTGATCCTCGAAATAAACAATTCGTTTGCTGATTTGTATATCCCTTGCAGCCATTAAAAAAACCTGTGCCAGTCAATAACCACCTGTATCATATATTTCCCAGGTGTTAATAGCTGGATGTCGATGTGTCGAATTAGACTGCTGGGACGGAAAAGGCGAAGATGCTGAACCAATTATCACCCATGGCAAGGCCATGTGCACCGACATCCTGTTTAAGGGTAACTGTAACTGTAAAAGCCATTGAATATAATATTTATTCAAAGAATTCTAGACTGAACAGTTGTATTGAATAACAAACGTCCCCGACCTATTTACAACATAGCTATTCTGGGCAGATGATCCTAGGACAGCTCTATAACGGTTGTTTCACTTGTGGTATTTCCATCGAACCCACAGGCTTACGTATTAAAACTGACATTTACAGGATCATCGAGAAGCTTTCCATTCGCATTGTCCTTACTATTAACTGATCGAGTTTACGCGTTTGTTTTGTTACCGGTAGCACAATGGCATCAGATCTGCTATGCGTGTTTGTATCCTGTGTACCAGTACAAAATCTAGCCTAATCTCGCTTTGTGTCGTTCCATCTAACGGTACAGATGTAATCTACGCGATCCGGGACTGCGCCTTCGTGACTAGCGACTATCCAGTGATTCTGTCGTTCGAAAATCACTGTTCCAAACGACAACAGTACAAGTTAGCTAAGTACTGCTACGACATTTTCGGTGACCTGTTGCTTACTGAGCCCCTGCCGACACACCCACTCGTGCCTGGAGCGCCGCTTCCGAGCCCTAACGATTTGAAAAGGTCAGTTGTCCGCAAATTAAGCCGCCAGCAAGCGGAAAAACGTCTACGAAATGCAATCTTTCACGCAGAGTTATTAATGTGATAGCCTTTGAGTGCCACTTCACTTCTTGGCATTTTTTTTCAGGTCAAAAAGGACACTCAGAACAAATTATAAGAGTGGACGCAAATTATATTGGATTGATATTGATGTAAAGTTGGCCGCCGATAACACCCAGAAAGTCTTCTAGGAAGCCAGTACAAACGAACACTACTATATAAGTATGAATTACTATGTTGCGTTACTATGGCAATTTTTACGTACGGCTAAGCTACAATAACTCTATGGTGTTAGGGTCCTTGAAAACTACAGAATAATTAGAGAAAAGTTCCAGCCCGCACGACTTACGTTCGATATTAAAATGCATTTGACGCATAATCCATGGCGTATATAGACATTGCCGTGTAGCGTAACGATGGGTCGCATCAAATACCGCTGTTCAGGGCATCCTGCGCGTTTAATCCATGTGTCTTGATCGGTCGACGCAAATCAGTACGTAAAGTTGGCTAAGTACCAAACGGAAAAAAATTGAAGTCGTTTTTGTTGTACCGCTACGGATAGCAGTACCCATACATTGCACTACATCTGCACACAGGTACTCGCGCCGTGCGGAAGTTAATTGATCGAGTTGGCCAAGACCTTTCAGAATGAAATCAAGGTCAGCAAGGCACATTGTTCGAGACTGCATAACACTGCTCTATGGTCGCCCTATGATACATGACAGCTGCATTTCTATAGTGGGTGACCCTTGTACTTCTATTCAACGCATATTTAACAAAAAGAAAACTTTATACGCTTTCCTATCTATACGTTATTATTTCTAGCCTTTGATGAGGTACATACGCATACCGCTTATGATTCACTTATGGGGCAATGAATTTTTAATTGTCCCATAAGATTGACTGTATGTGAACGGCATTTTGTATGTGGTATCTTTACCGATCACTATAACCCTTCATTGATCATCAATGTTTTGTTAAAGAAACACTAAAAACTAATTGATTAAGACAAGCACGTTCATAGGCATTTAATTGCCCCGATGTACTACTTATCTACGATGAGGGTACGATATAAAATATTCAGATCCGTAACAATATCTGCGTTGACTAGAGAACCTCCTATTTTTGTCCAGCAACAGCGAACGCGGCAGCTTCATGCGGCAGTTTTATTGCCATTAAAGCGCGATCTAGGTATGTCACTTCTCTACTCACTTGAATTTCATGAATTTCATTATGATCGGCGTAAGACGTTATAGGTCGACCTTGTTTGGCGTCCATGCCTGCGTTGTTAGCTCAAGCCCGGCCAGCCAATGCACGACGATATATCCATCGTGTTACCGTGCTAAAATTTATCCCTTCTATAAATGTCCGCGCAGTAAACCACGAACGAGATCGTCACGGAACACGTACCAATCCGCTTGTCTGTGTGAGCAAATTGTCAGTGAGCAGACCTATACAAATATGTACCGTAATTTCGCCATTACATATAAAACAACCCGTTGTCAGGTTCAAATGTCGCTGTTTTTCTGCCGAACAAAAATAAAATCCTAACGGTTTTTTGTTAACAAAAAAAAATCACATAGTCCTATGACGTGGAAGCTTACGACAAAGTGGAGGAGCTGGATCACACGGTACTTTACATTATAGTTACGTAGTTGATAACCGAGACATTTTTTCTGTGCACCTTTAAGCATCAAGCAATGTTAACTGAATTGTACGCTGCACTATATAGGAAGGTTTGCTAGACGATTAGCACGCAGTCGCTAAGCGTACCCTTTGCCGCAGCTCTACTGATATCCGTGTGTATCGACATTGGGGAGAAAAGAAGAAATACTAGACACACTTTTACTTTCATCTTTCTCTCGATACGGTCACGTGAAAATTATTTAGCGATAACATGCAGAAATGGCTTGAAGATGAACCACCGGTGATTAGTTGACAAAAAAAGAAAACACTTTGTCACCATGTAACAGTTTACCAGGCACCTTTAGAGCTTAAACCTATCAGAGGCTAATGAATGTGCCAGCAAAGCAAAAGTGTGATTCCTGTAATTGCGAGAAGAGGATCTCTGTGAGACACTTCCCTGCTACGTGCATATCACCTAAAACATTTAAAGTCATAGAGGAAACACCAGGCGACATAAGTTATCGTAAACTTCCTTATCTACACTACCCCGAAGAAATGATGATTTGTTTATTACATTGTAATCCTCTGTTTGAACAACGATTTGACTGACTGAACAATATTACTTGACCCGCAGCGGTCTCATTTTTATTGGTACGTTAAGTTCACATTTTCAATTATTGGCCAGCGAACACCAATTTACAACAACTCTCCTGTACCGTGACCTCGTCGTATCGATGGTCGTATACGCGACTGGGGCAGGAACAGAAAGGGATGATACAAGTAGAGGCGGCTTGCTAGCCACAGGGCAATCGTAGTTTTTTTCTACCTTTTCCTCTCGTTCAACCTTCATTTCGTTCTTTTGTCTGCATCAACCGCGTTCTTCCTGATCTTCTTGTTCTTCGTTGCCTCTTCCAAAGACACTGACGTGTACCACACTTGTTCGTTTTGGCAGAATACGTCTGCCTGTACGCTTTAGGACATAACAACGACAACGTGTACCAATAGCATTTAATGCTTCCTTTTTTCGAGATAAACTCTGTAACTTTTGTAAGTTTTATTGTTGCTCGCAATTCACCTGAGCCCCAGATGATTTGCGGTCTGCGCCACGGAGCTTGTCGATGGTAACATATCGAATAACGACTTAGTTTTAAAGGACTTGTCTGGGGCACAGTCTTCATTGCCTTTTTTTTGCTGGCAGAAGATGTTGGTGTGAAGCAGTAAGTTTTCGCTCTACCTAGCTGTTTAACTTTACCCGGGCCCCGTGAGGTTATGGACACAGTTAATAATAGGAATAATCTAAACAGGAAAAACAACAATAGGACGTTTTTGGAAAATTGCTCGTTTGCGCTCGCATACCGTTTGCCGTCTTTTCTTTTCTGTCTGCAACGCGACAAAGAGTTGGCACAAGGACTCTAGGAAGTTCGGAGCTGTATGGTTTTCAGTTTGTTCTCGACAACATCGACTACGGGGTGGCGATTCTAGCGTCCTGCTTTCTCCTATTGCTTTGCTCCCGCGTGCTCAACGTCGCTTGGACGCGTGGGCTCCTTGTGGATGCAAAGCTTGGCCAGTAAACTCCTTAATTCTTCGTGGTCCCACACCAGTGATAACGTGCGACCCATAAGCTCATTGAAGCCAAAATATGAAAACACAAAGGCAAATCTAGGCAATTAACAATGATCGTAGAAGAACGAAGAAAAACGCGCAGATTAAAGCCAAAAACACAGCGCAAGTCTTCTGTGTGTATATCAAGAACTGTTCTATTATTATCTGGTAACTGGGAGCTTTCTGCTGATTAATTTCGAGAAAATAGTGATATAGTTAATGGGTAAAAACTTTCTTATCAAATAATGACGTTGGTGATCCTAGTTATGTTATTGGTACTTTCATGGTCGGTTTCCCTTACCAGTCGAAAAGAACAATGGACTGATTTACAACAAATACAATTTAGCGCTCCTCTTTCGTACTGCAACATGTCTTGAGATTCTGTCTGCAGAGATGAAATTTTTTCCAGGAGCATTCGTACACACACCACAATGTTTATTTTATCAAAGCTCTTGTATGACATCAGTAATTCCAAGTGATCCTTAATTCACTGGATGGAAATCTTAGTGACCTTTCAAAGCCATTCTGTTAGGCTATATTGAGTATCATGGTTTAAGCCAATTTATACGAACAGCAGCAAGAACCGCTGACCCTTCAACTTCTGCCGTCTGAAAATAATGCAGGCTTACTTCATTATAGGTCACGGTCGAGAATTATCTCTGCATGACCATTTACTTTGGTGCGCTATTTTACTTAATATGAAAGCAGTGAAAACTAATACTTCGATGAAAGGTCGACACAATGTAAACCCGAGATTCTTTGTATCATCGACAAAACCTCCGTCCAAGTTATGTTTTTGCAATATCATTCTCGGGGGTTGGGGCTCATCATCTCTGCACCTATGCAATAGTTCTTTCTACCCGATGGTGTAGAACTGCACTGAGGAAAAAGAGTATCATTAACGTTATTTGTGTTTACTGTAAAAGGATACCGTCGTCTATACGGAGAACGCGTACGCCTATATGTATCTGTCAAGCACGCGTTTCTGCTTTAGCAACCGAAAAAACGTCGGCTAGATGGTCGGCACCGGAATCTGACACAGTTCAATGGAGTGGTTTTCAGTCGCATATATTCTTCAAGTGATGCAGCTACTTTGAATCTCTGAGCGTTAGCTTGAACGTTGCGGTGCAATCGGGCTAGTGAGCCTCAACGCCTCCTCCGCTTTCCCTTAGTATAGAGTCCTCACCCGGATACGGGTGTTGTAGAAAACAGCTAGCGGCAAGCCGGCGAACAGCCACAGTTTCAAAATCATAACTTTGCACTATCGTCAGACCCAGCACGCAGCAATAGGAGATGCAGCGTTCTCTCTTTCGATTCAAAACCTTCGTCATGTCGTTCCAGCGTCCCCAAGGTCCTTCTTTATTCCCATACGGCGTCTTCTACCCAGTCAGCAGCCGCAGCTATTAGAAAAGAAACACCATCTATTCTACACAGAGTGAATACCAGAGTAGTTGTTGTCTGCTATTGCTACTACAGCATCACAATCTAGCGCAGTCGTCTGCTACAAACATGATAAGCGATGCTGGAAGAGCACCGCACTGAGGTCATGAATATCAAGCTCAACATCGCCCTATACCCGCGAACCACGTCTTTTTCTTCCACCGTATCTTCTATCCTTTTGCAGGCTCACCTGTTCAGGACTTAAAGGAAAAGGCTTGTCGGGAAAGTGGGGCAGTAGCTGTAACCAAAACTATTGCTCAAGGTGGCTACGACGCTGGCAGCCAACGGGCGGCAACACTATACGATGCGTCGGAACTACCGTTCAGCTAGGCCAACCTGAACTTATCCTTTAAATTGTACTGGTCAGAAAAAAAAAACGTGAAATAGTTGGCTCGCCTGCCATTACGCTGCCTTTTCGTTGATATTTTTGCTAAACAACGACTAAATGCGACTTATTGCGCATAGTTATCGTGGGAGTCGGCAGAAACCTGTCTGGAAAAGATGTTTTGTTTTCTGAATGAATTCTCGAAATATATATATATACGCAAAGACTATAGCAGAAAGAACAACCTTATCACATCCGAAATAAATGTACATCATACTTTACGAAGCAACGAAATTGTTGTATCTAATATTTCTCGATGGAAAGCTTTTATACAAAGGTATTATATTTTTTTTTTTTTTATATTTAGGTAAGCCGATGTGCATAAGAAATCCAAGTGTGGGCAGTTGCCCACGAACTACCTATTATAACATTAGAAGTACTACTATAGTGCCGAGAGGGCAAATAAAAGTTCGTCTCCGGACCGTCAAAGCACGCTTTTGGGTTTTTTCAACCAATCTGTAGTAATCGTAAATGGATACATTATGAAAGCCTGGTCCAATTACATTAAATTATCGCTTTTATGCAACCTATAGGATCGGTGCTTCGTACTACTTCTGCATGGTTCCTCCGCTTTAGACGAACAATTTCAATGAACGACGAACGGAAGGGCTGTTTAGCTAATGCGTCCTACGCTACCTCACACTTGCTTCAGCTGTGGCTCTTTAACTCCAATAGAAGTCCCTTTAAAATCTAGCTCCTATCTACCCAAAGACGCAAATGAGTGGTAACATAGCATAATCAATTAACATTAAATAAACAAAGTGAATTTACGTCGTATTCATTGCGGACAGACTTGCAAGAGAAAGGTCACAGCCTTTTCACAGGACAAACATTGATTTGAGAATGATTCTTCGTATTCTGCGAAAAGCAAGCATCGAATGGCCTACCTGGACTCAATCAATAACTGGTAGACTACTGAGTTTCGTCGGCTTGGTTATATTCTGCCACAACTTTAATATAGAACTTACAACGAACGGCATGACATTTTAAATAGCTCCGTTAATGACTGATTCTAGAAAAAAGACCCGGCATACTTTTCTCTAACGTATTAATACTGCCAATGTAAACACGACAGACCAAAAATAACCGTATGTAAACAACACGAAGAACAATGCCACATTTGTGTTAGTTGGACAAATTCCATTATTATGTCTGTAATAGCTCAGAACTGCCGGCTGCTAGAAGGCACTCCGATTGCTAGGAACAGCTTCAAATGGTACCAATGTATATACATTCATCTAAACACGGCGCGTTATTTCAAACTTTTTTTCTAATACCAAAAGTTCTAATAACGTCCTAATGTTCATCATTAGCTAAACGTAGTAATTACAAGGATATATGTAATAATAATAACTCTAGCGAGACTAAGTTTAATTCCTAGAAATAGCTTGCCGCTTATTTAGACAGATATGACTGAATAAAGAAACCTAAGTAGAACCACAACGTTGAATATCTACTATCGTTTCGTCCATTTTTTTCACTTTGAGAAGTAGAATAATTAAATCAAGATGAAAGCAGAATGACAATGACATTTTCTCTCTCCTTTTTGCGTTTACAGTCACAGTGGCTATAGATCTTCGGGCAAGTCCATTTCCCCTTTCCCACCACTCCTATGACCCCACTGTCGTCTCTTTTTTCCATTGAACCATCCGCTGACCCGCTTCAGCCAGCCCCATCGGAGCCGGCACCGCATGATACAATCAGGGCTAACTCCCTGGGTCCGTTTTCAAAGGTTCTTCGTAGCCCGCAAAAGGCTGAGGAATTACTGTCGTTAGATGAAAGGATCGCCTTGGCGGCAGGCGCTTTCATTTGGCGTGTTTTCTCGTGTTTTTTCTCGACCTAGGCTGTCCTTCTCGTTCGTTTTTTTTCTCTATTTTTCTCTGTTTTCCCATTTTCAGGGCTTTTAACGTCGTTCTCGTTGTGCGCAAGGACGATGATAGGAACGTTACAACAATAGCGTCCACAGCGCAACTCCTACCCGCTTTCGTCGCATCGGTTTAGTCTGTTCTGTCTTAGCGAGCCCGCTGGGCCAATATCCGGTTTCGATTTTGCGAAGAATGACCCTGGTTGACGTAGGCTCTCAGTATGGGTAGAATTTTAGCTGCTTGTTTGGTCTGAGTGCCTTAGAAGGAAAATAGCGATTGGTGATTCTTCCGCAACTTCAATCATTTCCACCGTCGTGATCGTTGCGGTGGTAAGCGTGCAAGAATTCCGAGCCAAGTCTTAAACCTAACATGAAGTGCAGTTGGATATATCTATAGATTACTGCCTTACCTACTATCAGCACTGCATAGAGGGATTGGAGCAATTAAAAGTATCGTCCCTAAATAGCCTTCCTTTTTTGCCTTGCAGTCATGTGACCTAAAGCTTTTCAGCAAACGGCCTCTGCTTTAAATCGCACACGTGGTCTGGAGGACCGAATATGCCTATTTCGAAATTATTTTCCGCGCCAGGACACGGAAATAGCCGAACTTTTGAAGGCGGAGCTTCCTAGTAAAATGTCTAACGGTTGAAGAAGCGAACGTAAACACTTTTCTTAAGATCGAAAGTGGTCTGAAAACGCTTACACAGTCATAAGATGGTCGAAAGTTGACGTACGTCGTGATAATCCTCTGCGGGTGCTGATTGTCAGAGACACAGATCAAAGAAGCAATTTAAACCTTCCACCCAGTTCAACAGACTGAAAGGAGACACAGCTTCGAACTCTATAGTACTGAGCAATACTGACGAAAACACACCGTTTGCAGATATTTTAAACAAGTTTCAGCGGGATGTAGATCTGCTGCAATACGAAACTAATATCACAGGGTTTAGATTCCACGAAAACATGTGGATCGATGCAAAAGAAACATGCGCGGAACCATCTCAAGTTTTTGTTAAAATCATTGAAGAGAAAACCTCTGCAAAGGACTCTAAGGTAAACAAAGAGTATTTTGTTGTTAATGAACTAATCAGACGTGGTCCTGCTCACAAATTCTGCAGTGAGAAAATGAATCCTAGCAGAAGACAAATCGCGCATGGGACGGATTGTTTACTAGGTACTCGAATCGTTTACCGTTCCGTAAGCCTTTAGGTGTTCTAACCTGGCTATCACGTTTAAGACACCCATCGGTATAGGTTATTTAAGATGTCGTGAAACATTGTGAGGACAAATTCTCCTGGTGCTAGTGAGGATGGGGCGGACCACTCTGCCAATTCCTATAAACAGCTCAAAATACAGAGAGGATCTCGTAGAAAAATTTGTAGGCAAATGGTATAGGCACGAAAAAAGGAATTATTAGCAAGCTCAGCACTATGGGCTTATGGAACAATCGACGAATGACATGGGGTCTTGACGGTGTAGCATGCTTAAAAAATAGAACAGGAATTGCAGCGACTTGCGATACGGTAGAGTAGTGTTCCTAGACGCAGATCGAAAATCTAGCTTGCATATACTTTTCCTACTTGAGTCCTGTTGAGACTAAGAAACAACATTTTAGGCGACGTAAAAGAGCCGCTGACTAAAGTAACGGACGCGCTTCTGGTCATTTGTGGAGATTTCGACGTGGCATTAGAAATTTCGAAAGCTTGTAAAACAAATAGGAGAAGTGGAAAGCTATTAGAGTGGATGGCCATGCAAGACCTGGTAACGCCAAACATCGCCGGAATGTCAGCGAGTTCCCCTTTAGTAAACCTCAAGGTATGTGAGATGGATCAAATATCCCTGCTTGATGGCTGGAGGGTGCCTGAAGAGGAGAGAATACTAAGTAATCATAATGCTATAGAGTTTTTTGTGCATCCCAAACGAACAAGCAAAGGTCCCAAGAGCAGAACGTCTCTGGCGTTCCTGCAAAAGGAAGGAAAAGGGAGACCATAAAACTCTGGGTAAAAGAATACGAAGAAGCGAGGAGGACCTTCAGCGGCTCCTACTAAAGGTTTGCAGAGTAAAAAGATCTCATAAGATAAGTTAAAAATGAAAACCAAATTAATAGTAGTATGTTTAGAGTCGAGCAGAGTGCAACCGCGCTAGAAGAAGTTTATACGAGAATTGGTGATCACTTAGGGTCATTCCGAAAGTCTCTTGGAGATTTTAGGAAGAAAAAGCGAGACCTTAGATAAAAATCAGGGGCAGCAAAAACAACTGCTGAAGAAATTTTACAAGAAATCAGGGGAGATTTATGGAGTCGTCTTCCTAAGCCCATACGAGGGAAAGTGGGCAAAGAAAAGCATATTCGCAGAAAGGAAGATAAAATGAGGATATACAGACTTTTCTTCCTGTCTCCACAGCCTTTTAATTGAACTATATTTACAGGCCAGGACCCTGAACAAGATATTACTTGCTACAGGGGAAGAGGTATTGCAAAAAAGGGAACGAAGCGCAGCGAGTAAAACGCCGGGTCCGGATGGGGTCCCAGCTGTAGTTACAAGAACTCTTTTGAAGAACTTTGCTAACATGGTCGCTGTAGTTGTCACGCAGACTCTCAATTCAAGCTGTTTCCCGCCAGAGTCGAAGAAAGCTAAGGCCGTATTTATCCCTAAGGGTAAGGGTTTCTACAGACTTATGTGCCCGCTATGGACGCTAGCGAAAGTGCTCATTAAATGGCTTTTGCACACACTTTTTTTCCACACCAAAAATGCTATAATAGAGAAAAAACTCAGCAACTTTGCCGAAGAACATGGTTTTCTATCCGAGTCAGCATGGATTCCGAAGATAGAAATCGGTCTTGACAGCAACCGATTGGGTTTTCAGAAGAGCTAAGAAGGTGATGGAAAATTCGATTAAAACAAGAAATCTTATTTTCATAATCCTCCTTGATGTTAAAATCTTTTAATAGCCTCCTGTGGTAGACAGTGCTCTCATATTTGAAGGAAAAAAGTTCACCAGTACCTAATCTCTATTGTCTCTGGCTGTCTGCGTAATGAATCTGTAGACAACGCTGAAACCACCTTTTTTGTGACAACAGGGGTTTTACAGTGGTCCATTCTGAGTCCTCCTCTGTGGATTCTACATATGATAGAGTGCTAAGGTTAAGCAATCTTTTCCTCAGAGTGGAAATCATTGTTTATACAAATAACCTCGCTGTCACAGTTAAAGCCCGGGCGGAAAGGAAACTCCAACAAAAACAAGTCGGACATTAAGAGATATATTAATGTAAATGGAAGAATACGGGCCATGTCTGGCCCCCGCGAAGTGAAAAGCTGTTCTACTTGTCGGTAACAAAAATATCAGTGTCTCAAACTCGCTTTGGACAAGGAAAACATGAATCTGGTAAAAACGGCGAGAAATTTGGGCATACGACCCGATCACGTAATGAGAAGAATGTATCATATTAAGTAGACCGTCATACAGGCGACTAGAACATACTTGGATATTTTTAGAATACTGCTAAACGTTCATTTACTATGGAAAAGAGAAAAAGAGGCTTTTCAATAAAGGCAGTAGTAGAGTCGATTGCGCTTTTTAGGGCACCTCTCTGAACGTCGCCTGAACCTACGAAGATCACGATTAGGAAGCTACTTAAAAGTATCCACCGAATCCTTGTGTTTAGGGTTATCCAAGTTCATTGCAATATTCGCGCAAACGCAACCTTTTAATAGTGTTCAGCGAGCACATTTTCTATGACCTGAGAGTTAAAGAAAAGCTCTACACGATCCGACGAATTATGCAGAGGGTAAAATCTTGAGAATGTAGCTAGAAAAATTGAAGACAATATCTAATTTTCCCCTGGGAGCAGCACTAACAGTCGTCATTCCAAACATAGAGACCTAGATTGCCCGTCTCGGTGGAGACCTCATTTACTACCTGACGTAGATCCTTACGGATCACGAAGCTTTCCACAGCTATCTTTACGAAAATAGTAAAGCTACATCGAATATCTGTTCCTTTGCATCGTAAGCATGAAAAATACAGCATACCAGCTTGTACGACGCTTATCTACACTAGAGAAAGACACATGACAAGAGAAATGGGACTGATCATAGGAGGAAATTTACACCCTTTATTACGCGAGTGTTGGCTGGAGGGTGAGACTTCAGCAAAGTAGATCATAAAAGAGAAAGAATGGCTCTACGAAGTTACGGCTGAGCAACATTGCAGATGATGCTTTGTTGGGTTCAGAGGACGCATGAGGAATCGTACTTTTGCATCAAAAAGGTCAACTAAATTAGGGAAGTGGGGAACTTGATCAGAATGACCCTATTCTGATTATCCGGTGGTACTAGCCACTTCCTGCTAACAACAACATGTAATACTGTTGACCTGGCCTGATTCGCAGTGAGCCTTAAGAGAGAAACTGAGTGTTAGTGAGTTGTGTTCTCGACGGGAATAAATCCAACCAGCGTAACTGAGCTTTGCACTCATTCCACATAAGGTAGACATTATGCTCTGACTGTGATGTTCGTACGTCAACTGTATCGCTAAAACCTTTTATTAAAAAAAAAAAAGAAAAGAACAAGGTCCAGAAGGCTGTTGGGCTTTACGAACCGTACTAGGCTTTTTTCTCTCGAAGTACATGTTGTAGGCACTACGCAATAGGCGAACTAGCGACTCAAGCCGAGCCATTGGGAGTATGGCACAACCATCTTAAGCAAGCGGCACGATTTGCTTGGCGTTCGCCCGCCTTAGTCCGCCGTAATCTTACCGTCAGCCTTGCCTCGCTTAGGTTTACCTACGCTATTTCAGCAGCTCAAGGTTCATAGGAGGAAAAAGCAGAACCTAAAAAAGGCCAAGGGGCGTCCGGCTTCTAAGAGAAGTAATGGGCTAGAAGCAAGCTGTAACTCCACGCGATATTCCTCCTGGGTATTCCTGTCCCCACCC
Organism: Varroa jacobsoni; assembly: GCF_002532875.2. NCBI lineage: Eukaryota > Metazoa > Arthropoda > Arachnida > Mesostigmata > Varroidae > Varroa > Varroa jacobsoni. Next base: position 9,514 of record NW_019213591.1, on the reverse strand, counting down.
ACCTCTCGCCCCAATTCAGCTATATCCCCCTAAAAAGAAATGCCTTTGCCGGACCCTCTCGTACTTGTAGGGCATACCTTCACATAAATTTACGTATACGTATGTCTTACTGGGACCGCAAAGACCGAATAGGATGACCATATGTAAGAAGGTCACCTTAGAGTTAAAAAAAAAAGGCTAACACAGAGCCTGCTTTTACTACTGCTACCACTACTATTATTATTGCAAGTACTGTTTTAACCGTGTCAGCACCGGTGGTGACAACTTGTGTAGCACCAAATGTTCGTTGCAATATAAATAACCGCCATTTTCAATGAAAGCGATGTAGCCCATACACCTCGGTTTTGTGGTTGGAGCGGCAAACGATCTAAGGGTAGAAAACTGGTTGACAGTTTGAATCGCATCATAATGGTTTGAGTAAGTGGTCCGTATAGGCGGAGAGTATTGGCTCTAACGGATGGATATATGGGATAGAAAGGGTAGTATTTCCAACGTAACTCAAGGACAGAAAAATAAATAGCTAGATAGACGTATAGAAAAAGAACGCGTGCCTAAATCGGTAAAGGTGTATCAGTAGAGCGGATTACCTGTAATTTACGCACTCGAAAGAAAAGATTGTGAGCGCGCGGAGAGTGGGGTGTGCGCTGCCACCACTGAAGGCATCATTCGTTAACTTTTACTTCACCCCTAACATAGATGCATTCTTTTCTGAAATTAAATAAAAAAAAACTTGAGGTTGGAGGTCGTAGTCCTAAAAGTAGATTGGTGTAGTTTTTCTAGATTAACATGACGTGGTTTTAAGTAGCCATGTTCGCCTAATCCGCTTATACGGCCTATTTGCCTATTACATACCGAAGAGTGGATGTGCCACAGAAGACAGCATGGTCATGCTATATTTAGCAAAGAAAGCATTCGAAGAGCCCATATTCTGCTTATGTTGTTCAGTCCTTTTAAGTAATAGAAAATACATTGGTAAACACTCTAGTAGGCGCCGATAGAGGCCACATATGCGAGATAAAGTACAATGGAAGAATTTTCGGGTCACTTTTAGTCACAATAGCTTTGGATTGGAACCGTTTTTAGTTTCGTTAATTATTCACTTTGCTCAGTTGTTAATTATTAAAAATTCCAATATGAAGATAAAGTTCGTCTTATCTTAGTGTTTTAAGTTCCTCTGTTCCTAGCGCGTGTGGTAGAGGTATCATTTTTTTTTTTGAAGATATTAAAAAGCTAAGTAAAACAATGAAAAACCTGCTGACCTCCAAAAGTACTATTCCTATTATTGTTCTCCGTTTATCGACAGAATGCCTGTTATTATTGTTATTGACATTACATGCTTGTTTCCTAAGAGTTGCCTTGCTATTTTTTAAGTGGCATGGTGACTCTTGAGTCTGCCATGCTTTTCTTACTCCCTGTAGATAGTCGTTCTAAACACGCATTTTACTATACCTCATCCACTTTTCCATCGAATGTCTGCTGTTGCCTGCTATTATTTTGCCCCCATATCGCCGGCAACCTCCTCCTGACACTCGTAGTAATCTTCAAAGGTCCTTCTTAGTCGTGAATTTCGGAAGCCTTCATATTGCCAAGGATGCTGTTTCGTTCATTTGTGCTTTCCGTTCAACGTCTAGCTTTAAGTCTGCGTTTTGGCACGAAGCGTCTGGCGTGCTTTGTTTATTTCTTACATATAATTTCCAGTTGGCCAGCAGTTGACTCATCCACAGATTTGGCCACGCAAAGCATAAGCTCGCCTCTCGTAAAACACTATATTTTAAATAACATCGGTATAGGGTAGTGAGTATGCCTGTTGCTTTGCTCAACCTCGGACGAATCCACCCAAAAAAGCCATCCCAGCGAAATCTTTAAGGGGCCGTAATGCGACTGGCGATACGACGGACTCGAGAACGAATTGGGGGGAACTACACAGGAGCATTTAGGACCATGCAAAGGTGAAAGTCAGGAGAGGATAAAGGCGAAGTCTTAGTCAACATTGCATTTGATTTTAGGCCTTCATGGCATTTGATGGGTTTGCAACGTACTTTACAACAGACTATTTCGTTTTCCCACGAATATATTGGTCACTACCTTAAGACATTAACATCGCAGCTGGTTCATCAACAGCGCTACATTTGCGACTTTTGCTAACTCCATACAATGCTCATAAACATTGACGCATTCATAGAGATAAACGCATCAAGTTTCTTTGAACCAAACGATTTTATTGGTCGTTCAGCTGTAGTCCCTCTGGTAGGTGACGTGCATTGACGTCGCTTGTAACAGCGATACATTATTCTCGACCCATGCGTGCGCCTTATGTCCTTGTTGCCGCTTCGATGTGAGGCCTACCTGCCTGTTTCGTCGAGGTCTGATGATTGTCGAACCACTTCCTCATTATCGCTATAATAAGTTTATGATGCAAGAGTAAACAAGACGCATAAGTTCACAGAGAATGATCAAACTGCGATTAGTATCTATTTCTTCATAAACTCAGTGAAAGCTTCATTTCACGACATTTTATAATTCGGCGGCTTGTAAGTAGCAGCACCAGTGAGCAAGAGATTCTACCAAAAATAAATGGTCACGCTGTATGCGATATATCAGAACTTTTAAGCTAATCTTGCCAGGATCAAATCTTAGAAGCAACAGAAATATTTGAAGGGGGCTAAGACCAATAAGAACGAAACAAGACATCACACTGCTTGAGTCTACCGATAAAGTAACTATGAAAAAAAAAAAAAAACTCTCATCGACATGATTTCATGTTTACTCTGTAGAAAAAAACGAGTAGTTGAGTAATAGTTGAGGAGTTAAGCTTTCTTCGACTTGTTGCGCTGCATTTTCATCATCCTATAGCTGAGCTCTCCATATTACCCTCTATCTTAGCTTTCGAGGGCGACGTAAGTGTCAACGTTACCTTCGGGCCTCGTTCGTATCGTCCAGCTTATTAGCTTTTTCCCACTCCCCGCTTCAAATAGAACTACAATAAGCGGATATTCACATAAGCTTCGAGTTTTTCTTTTCTGCTTCTTTGTCAGTTCCGTCGTTTTACTTGTTCCCTATATACCCAAAAGGATAATGGCAGCGACAACGCCATCTAGACTCATGCGCTCACCACCGCCTCAAGCTTCGAAGACAAATGCCACAAAGTGACATGCGATTAAATGAAAAATAGGATGAAGGGCGCGTACTTGGGCCGGCCAATGCAAAAGTATCGAGACAGGGGGGTCAAGCAAACCTTCGTGGACTCCCTTCCGATATCGAGAATTGCTTTGTTGCAACCGACGCTACTGCGCGTACCGTTAGCCCGCTATCGGCTTAGCGGCACAGAGCAGAGCTTTGACACAATGCGTTTCATAGGCGCACACAGATTAACCGCGACATGCTGAATCCCCGCGCGTCGTGCCGTCGCACCCTGTCAACGAGGCCGAACGACCAAAGCCATCTGACGCTGAAACAAGGAAAAAGGCCAGCGACCTGGCAGGTAAACGCACGAAGCCGGCAGCATACAGTGGCGCCAGCATCGCAGCGGATCGACCAACAACGAACCGAATCTAATACGCTGCGCAACGGTGCACCGAGGAGGGCTGGAAACAGGGGATTGTTCTTTTATCTATTCTTTACATAAGAAATAGAGTAAGAGCCCCGCCTTTGCTGGTCCTGTCGTTCCAAGCGAGGTAAGCTTAAGCTGATGCGCGGGTGCCGGCTGCCGGTATTTGCTAACTTGGTGTTCGGCGTTAGCCCTGTTAGAAAAGAAGGGTTGGAAGTTGTGATGGTTAGAAGAACAATGGTGCGGCTATGTAGGCTGGAAACGCTAGAAAAATTGATCAAAAATATAGGGAGAACAAGAAAACTTGGTGTGTTCGAGGTAAGCCGCAGCGCTCCAATATTCTGTGTAATATTGCCGACGCGAGCACCTTCGGACTTGGGGGGGTCTCAGGCCCCCTTCAGAGAAAGGGATGAAACTGCATTCCTGTCCAGGCATTGCTCGACCAAAATATTGAGTATATGCTTACGTCCAAGGCTACCTGTTCAACCTCACATTTTGCCAAGGCGCTATCGGTTTTGACATGTGGGATAAATATTATTATCGGTTGCGTCGACATACGCGTTTGCTACTATATTGCAGTTTTAGACGATGTTTGCCTTAGGGCAAATTGCTTCGAGTATGACAGTATTGCGCAAGTATGACTTAATGCCGTCATTAACAATAAGTAGTTCTATTGATCTAATTGTAGTAATACGGTGACGCCTACAAAAAGCAAAAAGGACCTCGCTGGTCGCCTGCACAGATAAAAAAAAATCTGGGCAAAATTCTATAGACTGTAGTAAGGCGGTAGCTTGAAGATATGACTTCATCTTCGCGCATGTCTGGAATTATGGCTACTGGGTATAATGCGCAAAAGCCTCTCCTCTGCCGCGTCTGCTAGCTATGAAGTTCACCAGCTATCTATCCCGATAACCTTACATATGAAGAACCTGTGGCAGAGGAATATGCGATCGTTAATCGATTGATCTTGAAGATCTAAAACCACCCCTAAACGGCTGGGCGTTTTTTTTTTTACTTAGATTGGAGCCGCAGCAGAACGATTCAAGGTAATGTTTTTGAAATCTTCACAATTCATAGCTCAGATAATTTAAAGCAGTTCGACCAAACCAAGCCATCACATTTGTGTGTTATTGACTGTGTTTAGGAAAATCCTTATCAAGAATAAGCGGCTCAGGCCGGACGACGAGAGACGCGAGATGGACCTTTGGTTAAAGGGCCAGTTGCAGAATGAAGAAAGTGATGGGGAGGCCGAGGAACACGACGCCAACGCTATCAACGTCACCGGTACGTTAGACAGCGAAATCGATTTGTCTAGTAGGTCATTAACTATCGCTGAGTAGAATACACATATAGATATATATATATATATATATATATATATATATATATATATATATATAGCATTAAAATAAACAAAATTATATATATATATATAAATAATTATATGAGGTGTGCATAGCAAACTCGCTTAAAATGGGACAGAGCTTGAATCGAACGAGAGCGTGAAGACTTCAATTTCGATACCAACGCTGTCGACTTTGACTGGTCCGTAGGCAATAAACGATATAACGGTGTAGCTATTGTTTTGATCATGTAACCAACCAGTTACATATGTAAAATAGGACGTTCACCTTTGTGAGTGGAATTACAATATGCATATATAAAATTAGCAATCAACAAAAAATGAGTAATTGATGACGTTGCCAAAATGACAACTGCTGATACAGATTCGGGTGTAGTTACGGGCGACGACGCCACTGCGGCGCCCGGCTCGCCCATCGCTTCGCTGGCGACGGCCGCTTCCCGTACGACAAACGTCACAAATGCCACAAGCGTCGGCGCAGCTGCATCAGCTGCCACGGTTCGCTCTACTATTATATCTACTACTACCACTACTACTACTACTACTACTACTACTACTACTACTACTACTACTACTACTACTACTACTACTACTACTACTACTACTACTACTACAACTACCGCCACAACGGCTATCTCTAGTTCAGGGGTCTCTTCGGCAAACAGTGGCGTAGCTGCTGGCGGCGGCGGCGCTGCGAGCGGTGCTGGCACTCCAGACGCCCTACGCGAAGTCTCCGTAATTCGCTCTGTATCCGCTACGTCCCCAAGTTGCGTGGCACCTTCGCCCGCCCCCCTGAACAACAACAGCAACAGAAATAACAGCGTTGCTGATAACGGCAGCAACAGTAACAATAACAGTAATAATTCGGGAAATAACGGCGCTATACCGCTATCCAAAGGCAGTATCCAAGCGACAACGACTACTGCGACAGCTGTCGCGGCAACGAGTGCCCCCACCACGCAATGGTCGCCCACCAACAGCTCAGGAGGATCAACAAAAAGTGAGAAGCGAAATTTTTTAAAAGAAAAAATACCAGACAGAGGTGCGAAAGAGGGTAAAGATAATATAGAAAACAGAGTCGGCATATTCACGAAATCTATCTGACACTGAACGACATCAATTGAAAGGAATGAAAATTGCATTATTATAATACAATGAAACCGATGTTCTGTTGCATTACAATTTTTGTGCCTCACCGGTCGCTTACTTATTTTCTGAGTCTTTTCCGTTTTAGCTGATATAACCAGTTTCCCCATTGGCCACTGGCGCAATATGGACGGGTCGCTGCTCTTCTTCTTACTAACAAATATTATAGTACCAATTTCATACTGACTTCCCATTCTAGTCTACTATTGCCATCACAAGGCGTCACCAACGCGTCGTCTACATATGCAGTACTATCTATCCAACGTACATACATGTCTAGCCTTGAGTACGGCATATGAGCTAGCGCACTTGCTCGTACTAGTCATGACTTTGTGCTCCCCCGAGATACCGGTTCTAATTAAGACTGACTCCTCTTTATCATAAGCACCGTCCTATTTCCCTTTTGCCTTTCTTTTCGACCGTGTGCCATTTTCCTGCTGCTACCGCTTATCTCACCACGATCAGACGACGCGCGGCTGTCCAGCGTATTCTGTCTGAGTTTCCCCGTTGCCGACATCTGATATCGTCTGCGGAAAAGAATGAAAACATTAAGCATGTGTGTGGGTGTTGTATAAGTCCTGTGGGTGTCGATGTTTCAAGTTCGAATGAACTTTTGTTTTTGCGTGTGTGTTTTTTCCTAAGTGAATTTGCAGGCTGCTATAGGAAAAAAAGTTTTTCATGTTACTTGACTTAATTGCCCAAGTTGAAATCTCAATATCACTAGGCATTTATCTTATGTGTAGCAACTCTAAAGTAACTGATATATGTTTTGATTCCTTGCGGTTTTTTTCTCGATGTATTTATTTTTTCAGTATGATCATATATACATTTCTTAGTTTCTACGTTTGATTTGATCCGTAACATCCGCTTTTTCTAAACATATACTGAAATTCTCGAGATCCCTAAAGCTTCCGCAATTTGTTTTTGAGTTTTATTAATTTCAATTGGAGGACATTTTTAATTTTTTGTTTCTTGATTCCATAAATGGTGTTTATTTTCGTTTCTAACTAGTTGTCTTAAACTGGGTCGCAAATTTTCGCTGATAGAAGCGTAAGCCTCTGTGTTCCCACACAGGTTATAGCGTTTACCTGTATTGGTCTTCAGTCCCTGCGTGTGAATTTTTTTACCTGGATGGAGGCTGAACGTTTTTTGAGACATTTGCCTGCTGCGCTGTTGCAATTACTACAATGTTTATTATTTAATGCTAAAAGATAGGAAACTCTTCATTTGATCAAAAACACTCTTCAATACTCTGTGTGTAATATTACCATTATATTTCGTGTTGTCTAGCGCACCGATTCATCATCGTCCTTTTGGAACACCGACTATACGTCCGCTGCCTATTGACGTATATTGGTGTTATTGCATTTCGTTTATATTTACCTGAAACATAGGTAACCTCTTTGTGGTCGTCTGATGAACTGTTACTGCTTTGTACCAACGTACCTACTTCCTGGATCAACCTCTTAAAGACTCTTTCCTGATGATCTTAATTCCGTAACTCATTTCCACCTTAAAGGCTGACGAAAATATTTTCGGCATCTAAGTACATCAATGAGCCCTCGAAGTCTACCGATCAACGTATTTAATTGGTGTTTCATGATTGAGTAATGCACGTTCAATTTAGGCCAGCCGTATTTTATTAATAAGAAAAACACCAGCAGGCTTTAATAGAATTAACAACTATGTACAATACTTACATGCCGTGCCTAAAATATGGCGTGCATCTTTGAGATGTGCTTTGATTCATTAATGGCGTATACTATTACCAAATGGATTCTTTTTTTTATTAGAGCTGAAGGTAAACTTGAGAAGACGGCGTGTATCTGCACACTTTGTATGCAAATACACACTGCACACTCTAGCGATAGTGCTTAATCCAATGATCTGTGATTAATATTGGATAGTCCTTTTACAATCGTTTCATATTATGTGTGCGTCCAAACATCACTGTAACTTCATTAAGTTCTAGAACTGCTCACTAACTAAGCAACTAGATTCATCGGGTGCCACTTACTTCACGTTGCATAAAAACCCTGAAGAGCATTATATACAGGACAAATACACATATTTACATGCGCACCATTACCGACTACGATTATGATTAGTCTGCTAGTTTTAATCGCAAGGCCGATCATTTTGCCGTGATCTATACTTGTAGATTTACAAATACGCTTTAACGATTCCGATGTATGCGTGCGCCAAGTCAGTTGTCGCCCCCCGTGCCCATTATTTAGGGCGATTGGCTAAAAGCGCGCCGCTTGCTAGACAGAACATACTTAGAGAAAATTTATTTTGCAAGGCTGTGTAGACACCTACGTGCGACTAACCCAACAGTGGTAAAATCATATTGGTGGATACTGACGAGCTATACTTGGGTATTGGACCTGTGCTCTCCTTTACGTGAACACATACACCATGACAGCTTAGATTTCTGCGTGACGGGGCACGCAGGAGCTCAAGTGCGACAATCCTTCCTCGTCGACATTGGGTCCGTATCCTTGCCCCGACTGACGGGTTATGAAAATATCGAGACAGCCTTGTCCGGACCCAGTACTAACGTCTAAGCCTTGCCCATCTGGTTTGTCGTTTCGTTTGTCTGTCGTTCTGTTTGCTTGGTCCTGCTTCGCCTTTACGTTATTCTCCGGGGATTTCTCTGACGGCGCTGCTATTCCACCGCTGTTCCACACCATCTGCTTGGATATCATGATTGCGATGATTATGACTTGATGATCACCCCTGCAGAAAAAAAGGCCGAGGCTTTGCCGGTCGAAGAGGCGATGGCGCATTATCGCTACACCGGCGCCACGACACACGTGCACCCGTTCCTGTCCTCACTGGTCAACTACGCGCAGCCCGTCAAGTTTCAGGGCTTCGATGTGGCCGAGGAGAAAAACGTGCATCATTGCATGAGTTCGTTTGCCGAAACATCAGCACTCAGTTATCTCAAATCACAAGCTATCGAATTTGTAAATTATAACAAACGACAGCTCTCACGAATCTACCCGAAGGGTACAAGAGCAGATTCGTCCAACTTTTTGCCGCAGATCTTCTGGAATGCTGGGTGCCAAATGGTGGCCCTTAACTTCCAGACCCCAGGTAAGTACGCAGATGTGGAATAAAAAAGATGCAATGCGTTGATAATATTTGAAATATGGCTTTAACAGTTCATCTCCTATTAACTTATTTGATCTAGCAGATTAAAAGTCTGTAACAATAATTTGTCATTTATTGGGAAATTTATCAAGTTTATCTAGTATTATCCAAAAGAAAAGTGCGAGTACTACATAATGAGTACTCTACTTTTCGCGGGTTTTCTTGCGTAGAAACTATGGAAAAACTGTTTTCAAAACCTCTATTGTTAAGTAATCTATAAGAGACCCACCCAGAGCCACACACACACACACACACACACACACACACACACACACACACACACACACACACACACAACACAC